>NW_028317904.1:2500-155000 GCF_062004578.1 Staurois parvus
CCTACACTGTTCACCTGGTTTGGATGTAAATACAAATTAAAGCTGACAGTCTGCAGTTAAAGCACATCTTGTTTGTTTCATTTCAAATCCATTGTGGTGGTGTATAGAGCTAAAAATGTTAGAATTGTGTCGATGTCCCAATATTTATGGACCTGACTGTATATATATATATATATATTACACCAGGGCTTGGACAGGTCGCCATGGCGACTGGAAATTGCGTCCTGGCACCTGAGCTACACTGCAGCAGTACTCTAGATTCGATCTCCCCATATGGCCCCCACACGGTTGGAGCGGACGGGCTGTTCAGCAATTGAGGCTGTGGTTCTGGCCTGCTGGAGCAGGATCCAGCACTTGTTTGTGGGAACCGGCACCTTCCTCTGGTGGGTGGGGCTGTGATAACCATGGCACGCCTGCCATTCTGACTGAGGACTTCCTCTTGCTTGCTCTCACTTCTGGCATCTCCTTCCCAGTTTGACAGCTGGAATTGCACTTACAGGTGCCAGATTCCTCCGGTGAGTAGACAAGGAGTGTGGGGCAGCTAGCTATTGCTTCAGTTCCTTCTCTCCACCCCCCTCCCCCACTAAGAGGGAAACACAGATTTGAGTTAGGTAATAGAACAGTTCCAGTCTGATTATCCGTGTAGCCCCATCAGTGCTTCCTATCAGTGCCACCTATTAGTGCCGCCTTTCGGTGCCCATCAGTACCTATCAGTGCAGCCTCATTCATGGCCCTCAGTGCAGCCTTATTAGAGCACATCAATGAAGAAGAAAAATTACTTATTTGCAAAATTTTATAACCTAAACTAAAAAAAAACCCTTTTTTTTTTAAATTTTAGGTCTTTTTTCGTTTGGCACCAGGCGTGAACAATTCCTATTGCCTGATGCTCTGGACATGCAGCTCCGGGCAGCTGATGTAAAAAACGGCTCCTAACTTTTTTTAGCTGGCTCCTAGGTTCAAAGCAAAATTTTTCAAGCTCTGTAGAACACTTTATGAACCACCGGACTAATAATTGAATACCATACTATTGCCAACTGTATACTAAAAAATACCAAAGTGGTAAACCAGCCGCTATGCACTCAAAATGACCCTCATGTTAATCATATATCCAAATAAAAAACATCTCTAATACTCTGTATGCAAGGATGCAGCAGGTGCTAAATAGCACCAAATATGAATAGCCCAAAATAGATGTAGAAAAACTCCGTAATCATGCTATATAAAAAACCATCTATAATTATAGATGACCTAATACTTATATGGAGGGATGATAAAGAATCTCTCATTAATATGAAGGTCTTAATAAAAATGATAAAAACATTACTTTAAGTTGGAATATTAATAAAAATGAGGTTGATTTCTTCGATATACAGCTCAAGAAAGTGGGATCCCATTTACATACAAAATTTTTTTTAAAACAACTGATAAAAATGCATACATACCTGTAAACAGTTGTCATTATAAACAGTGGTTAACAAACATTCCTAGGGGGCAGTTTATGCACTTAAGGAGAAATTGCACTAATGAGAGAGATTACAGGGAGCAAAGTGAAATACTGCTACGTAGATTTATAGTCAAAGGGTATAAGAGAGAGGAAATAGAGAAATATGGTAGGTCTAATGGATAGAACATCAATGCTTCAAAATAATAAAAAGGCTAACATTGTTAAATTGTAGTACCACTGGTACCTACATATATTCAAACAATATAAAGCTGTACAAAATATTAACAAACATTGGAAGGTACTAAAACTAGATAAAAATCTGAATAATATTATTCCAGATAAACCAAAATTTATGTATAAGAAAGCTCCAAATCTTATGGATAAAGTTGTTAAAAATATTTTAGAACCACTGATCAAAGACACTGGCCTCAGTTTTTTTCAAGGAGTAGGTTTCTATGCATGTGGCCGCTGTTACAGTTGCAGAAGGGCAGTTAATAATCCAAAGCGCAGATATCAATTCTATAACACAAATAATAATAAAGAGTATAAAATCAAACAATTTATCTCGTGATACAAAGGGGGTCATATATGCTCTAAAATGCCCCTGCAACTTAGTGTACATAGGACGAACCAAAAGAACGAATTAAGTTGAAACATAATACTAAGGTCTGCTTAGCAAAATCATGTGAACATCTGATCTGGATTGTTTTAATTGACTTTGGGACAGTCACCATTTTATTAAACTTTTTTTCATTTTTATTATTTTGTATATTTTTTCATATGGTGGACTTATTTTATAAATTTTTTTCACAACAATTTGGATTAATAATTTTTCACAATTTTATTAATTTGTATTTATTTAATGTTGATTATTTATCATGTGTTTGATAATGAACAATGCACAACATCAAGGGGATTTATTTTATTAGAATATTAGCACTTGCAGGTGATTTATATTTTATAATTGGAGCCCGAACACATTTGCACCTAATTTTAGATTAATTAATAGCACATAAATATGAGTATGTGTGTAAGTGTCAGCAAACCACAATAGCACATAGAACACGATTGATTCAATTTTATATGTCCTATTAGTAAATATCAATTTTTTATTGATATTATCACTATCATAGTGGCTAACAAGTACTTCCTTGGTCATTGTTTTTGTGTTATTCTTTGTTGAAACAGCATGGTTTATTTGTCCTATCACCCTGCATATAATTGATTCATGTTCAAAACACACCAACATGTCTTTACGAATATACTCCTGTAATGTTAAAGGTTTAAATTCCATAAGGAAGAAGTCGATAGCTCTTAGGGAATTCCATCAGTCTAAAGCAGAAATTATTCTTATCCAGGAAACACATTTCAAAAAGGGAAGCTCATTTAACTTTGCTCTTAAGTATTTTCCTATAACATACTCCGCTATGGATAACACTGGTAAAGCTGGTGTTGCTATTCTTATCAACAAAAGGCTGCCCTATCCAGGTGTTGTCCTCTGTACTAGACACCCAGGGCAATTTATACTACTGCAATGTCAATATGGTGATGTCCATATTACAATTATTAATATCTACACTCCTAATACTAATCAATTGGTGTTCTTTAGAGATTCTATATCCAAACTTTTAGCTTCTTCACACCCCTTCACGATTATTGATAATTTAGCAATATCAACCGCACGAGATAAAAGATCCCTTCGATGCCAATTACCCTCAAAACTTGTTTTGAAACAGTCCACCTCCTTCTGTCAATGGATCAGGGGACATAAGTTTGATATTTGGAGAATACAACATCCGGATGCTAAACAGTTTTCGTTCTTTTCCCCGGTACACCACATTTACACCAGATTAGATTACTTCTTGCTCTCAGCACCCCAACTTAAACAGACAGTAGGCTCCAATATTATCCCCAGCTCCTGGTCAGATCATTCTTTTTTGGCTTTAGATCTATTTGTGGATCGACCAAATTCATGCACATGCCATTGGTGCCTGAACGACACACTCTTGCATCAAGCAGGTGACAACGCTTCTATTTCGAAAGCATTGCGTGAGTTTTTTTAACTCAATAATGGATCTGTGTCCACATCTCCAACTTTGTGGGAAGCTCATAAAGCGTTTATTAGGGGTCGTTTTATAATGGAACGCTCACATCTTAAGAAGTCCCTGCTCCATCAGAAAACTGACCTTATGAACTAATTATCACAAGCAGAAAAAAAAAATATCGACTCACCCTCGCTACTTACACTTCACTTAGTGGTATAACTTAAGGATCAACTTAAGACACTTGAGGCTAGTTCTATAGCAAAGAAAATGTTATGGATGAGACAGAAGTTTTCTCAAAATGCTATTAAACCTCATAGGATGTTGGTTAATAAACAGAAAACACATTCAGCTACTTACGCCAGTAGCCCAAGTATTCGGAGACTTTTATCGTAAGCTTTATAATTGTCTATCACCAGAAGTACA
Organism: Staurois parvus; assembly: GCF_062004578.1. Taxonomy (NCBI): domain Eukaryota; kingdom Metazoa; phylum Chordata; class Amphibia; order Anura; family Ranidae; genus Staurois; species Staurois parvus. The sequence goes on from NW_028317904.1 coordinate 6,413, forward strand.
CCCCACTTTCCGTAGAGATTCCTTTGATGCTTTTTTCTCAGCCCTTCATTATTATTATTATTACACAGGATTTATATAGCGCCAACAGTTTACTCTGCGCTTTACAATATAACGTGAGACAATACAGCAACAATACAGTTCAATACAAGAGGGATTTGAGGGCCCTGCTCCTTGGAGCTTACAATCTAGGAGGGAGGGGCTAGTGGTAGAAAAGGTAATGACTGTGGGGGGTGGACTGGTTGGAAAAGTAGAAGATTCCAGTATTAGCTGAGGGCAGGATAAGCTTCCCTGAAGAGATAGGTTTTCAGAGATCACCTAAAAGTGAGCAGGGTAGGCGATAGTCTAATAAATTGGGGTAGAGAGTTCCAGAGGATGAGGGAAGCTCTGGAGAAGTCCTGGAGATGAGCATGGGAGGAGGAGAGAAGGGAGCTAGAGAGTAGGAGGTCTTGCGAGGAGCGGAGAGTACGGTTTGGGTGATATTTAGAGACAAGATCGGTGATGTAATTTGGGGCAGATTTATAAATGGCTTTATACGTTGTTAATGTTTTGAACAGGGGTGGACTGACAACTCATGGGGCCCCCGGGCAATAGGGGATCATGGGACCCCTGTGTCCTTTTCCACACTCAAAAAAGCTTATAAAAAAGGTACCAGGGGCATTTCATGGAACCCCCTACTGACCCCGGGCCCTCAGGCAGTGCCCGAGTGCTTGAATGGTCAGTCCGCCCCTGGTTTTGAATTTTATCCATTGGGCAACAGGAAGCCAGTGGAGGGATTGGCAGAGAGGGGTGGCAGATACAGAACGGTTAGTAAGGTGGATGCGTCTGGCAGCAGCATTCATGATAGACTGAAGAGGGGATAGCCTGTGATGAGGGAGTTACAATAGTCAAGGTGAGATATAACCAGGGAGTGAATACGTTTCTTGGTGGTTTCCATGGTTAGGAACGGCCGTATCTTGGAGATGTTACGGAGGTGAAGTCTACAAGATTTGGACAGTGATTGGATTTGGGGCTGAAATGACAGATGGGAGTCTAGGATTACACCTAGTACCCTGGCATGAAGGGAGGGACTGATGATTGTGCTATTGATCTTGATGGAGAAGTCAGGGGAGGGGGCACGGACTGGGGGAAATACTAAGAGCTCAGTTTTGGAAAGATTGAGTTTGAGGAAGTGGAGTGACATCCATGCCGATATGTCACTTAGTAGGTTAGTAATGTGAGAGGAGACTTAAAGGGTGAGGTGAGGGGTAGAAAGATAGATTTGTGTGTCATCAGCATAGAGATGGTACTTAAAGCCATGGGAGTTTATCAAGTGACCAAGGGAGGAGGTGTAGATGGAGAAGAGAAGGGGTCCAAGGACAGAACCTTGAGGGACCCCTACAGAAAGAGGGAGTGAAGAGGAGGTGGCAGCATTATAGGTAAAACTGAAGGAGTGCCGCGATAGGTAGGAGGAGAACCAGGAGAGAGCAGAGTCTCTGAGGCCAAGAGAGTGGAGTTTTTTGAGGAGGAGAGGATGGTCAACCGTATCAAAAGCCGCAGAGAGGTCAAGTAGTAAGAGTACGGAGTAGTGGCCATTGGTTTTAGCTGTTAGTAGATCATTAGTGAGTTTTAGTAGGGCAGTTTCAATGGAGTGGAGTGAGCAAAAGCCAGACTGTAAAGGGTCAAGAAGGTTGTTGTCGGTGAGGTGGGAGCTCAGGCGATTGTAGACTAAGTGTTCTAGGAGTTTCGAGGTAAATGGCAACAGGGAGATGGGTCTTAAGTTGTTCAGGTTGGTGGGGTCCAGGGAGGGCTTTTTAAGTATGGGAGTGATGTGCACATGCTTTAGAGGGGAGGGGAAGGCACCAGTAGAGAGGGAAAGCCTGAAGATGTGAGTGAGGGAGCATAGGATGGAAGAAGAGGGTGACCATAGTAGTTGTGAGGGGACAGTATCCAGGGGGCAGGTGGCGAGACGGGCTTCTGAGAAAACCTTAGTGACCTCTTTGGTAGTGGCAAGATCAAAAGAGGAAAGTGTTGAGGGAGGTTTAGTATAAGGTATGCTAAGTGGGATGGATGTCTTTGCAGTGGCGATGCTCCTACGAATTGCGTCAATCTTGTTTTTGAAATGATTTGCAATCTCGTGAGCAGTGAGTGAGGTACTGGGTGGAGGTGGAGGTGGAGAAAGTAGAGAGAGTACTTTTAAGTAGAGAAGAGACGACAAGGACTGGATGACAAGGTATTAATAAGAGTGACAAAGTAGGCTTGTTTGGCAGCATGAAGGGAGGACTTGTATGTTAATAGAGCAGATTTATATAGGGTGAATGTTCGTTGAGATTTGGTTTTATGCCACAATCGCTCCAGCGCACGACTATATCATTTAAGATTTCTGGTGTCGTCAGTCTGCCAAGGTTGTAATGGTCGGGGCCTGATGTTTCGTGTTGTTAGAGGAGCAAGCGAGTCTAATGCGGATGAAAGCGAACTGTTGTAGACAGTAGTGGCCAGGTCAGGGCAGGACAGGGGAGAGATTCTGTCATAGAGTTGGTCAGTTGCAGAGTGGAAAGGAGCAGGGTTCAAGTTGTGAAGGTTTCTGCGGTAATTGTTTGCTGCTTGGAGGGATAGGTGTTTGATCACAATCTCATCACCTTTACAGTCTCCTCGTCTTCAGAGAGAGGAAAGGGAGTGTTTGTGAGGTTGTAGGGAGTGCAAAGACGGGCGAAAACAAGGTCTAATGTATTCCCATCAGAGTGCGTGGAGGACTGTATACATTGTGCTAATGCAAAAGATGAGGTTATGTTGAAGAGTTGGGATGTAGCCGGGTTGTTGACATTAATGGGGATGTTAAAATCTCCGAGAATGGTAGTGGGTAGTTCAGAGGAGAGAAAGTATGGTAGCCAGGTGGAGAAATCATCAAGAAAGCGGGACACCTGTCCAGGAGGCCGATAGATCACTGCAATCCTCAGAGAAATGGGAGAAAACCAGCCGGATGCAGTGAGTCTCGAAAGAAGAGAAGGATAGAGAGGGAAGGTTAGGGAGGACTAGAAAGATGCTGAGTGGGGATAGAAGCAAACCAACTCCATCTCCTTTCCGACCACTGGATCTGGGTGAGTGGGGCCAGAGAAGGCCTCCATAGGAAAGTGCTGTGGGAGAAGCAGAATCTGCTGCTTGAAGCCAGGTTTCTGTAATTGCTAGTAGGTTAAGGGAGCAGGAGACAAAAAGGTCATGGACAGAGGTGAGCTTATTACAGACAGAGCGGGCATTCCAGAGCGCACATGAAAAAGGCAGGGTGGTTTTTTGAAGCACGGGGACCGATATTAAATTGAGGGTATTGCGGCTATTCCCAGAAGAAAGAGGATGCCTGGTGTGTGGGTGAAATATTGGAGGACCGGGGTTTGGGGAGATATCCCCAGTAGTTAGGAGAAGAAGAAGGGTGAGGAAGGTAACATGGGAGCGGGATGTACACGAGTGCACATGCTGCCTTCCAGTCCTGGTGTTTGGGTCAGCAGGAGAGTGAAGTATCAGCAGAAGGTGATGAGAGCAGTAATAGGGAGATGTTAGCAGTGAGGGTGAGATGTACAAGTTTTGGGGTGGAGCAGAGGGGTAAAGAAGTGAGATTTTGGGAACGCAGGAAAATAATATGAAAAGGAGGAGTAGAGGGGACATAGTAAAAGGTACACGAAGTGGGACTCAGACTTGTAAGAGATGCTTCCCAGGGTGTTTGCTTGCAGTCTGTCCAGCATGCAGTAGAGTTTCTTGTTGTATTTTCCTGCTGCTTTAATTCAACTGCTGTGTTTAACTGCGTCTTAGCACTCCATCAACGCAGCACTCACGCAAAAGCAGCACCCCATCTGTGACTGTCCCCCCATCTGTGGCCACCCCCCATGAGCTAATCTAAATTTATAGAGAGATGGTCAAATGAGCACTCATCTCCGCCCAAATTAGAAACTGATAAGGATCACATGAATGGGGGGGGGGGGGGGGGTGTTTCTCAAACACAGACCAGACACAGGCTATTGTCATAAAAAAGGGTGCAACTAGAGGTGAGAACTAATCAACAGACAAAAATATATATACACTATTTGTTCTGAAATTAACAGGAGTCTATGCGTTGTTGTAGTTAAGAGTGGAGAGGAGATAGCAGCATTAGCCAGAAATATCTCCCTAAACTTAAAAGGGAAGATAGATTCACCTGGAATGCACCCATTACTATGGAAGAGCTATGTGCAGTTGTTAAGGCAATCCCATCGCATAAGGTGCCGGGTTCAGTCGGGTTCTCTTACACATATTATAAGCAATTTATCGCAGATATAGGTCCTGCCCTATTAGACTTTTACTCCCTGCAGTGCAGAGAAGAACCTCATTCAGAGTTTCAAAATTCTCACATCACAGTCATTCCCAGACCAGGCAAAAAATCGAACGACCCCGGCTGACTACAGGCCCATAGCATTATTAAACACGGATTATAAAATTTTTACGAAACTTTTAGCTAATCGTTTAGCTCCTTTGCTTCCCAAAATCATACATAATGACCGGGTGGGATTTATCTTGGCAAGACAGGTAGGAGACAACACTAGGCTTAGCATTAATTTGGTTGATATTTATTTATTTCAGGTACTTATATAGCGCCGTCAATTTACGCAGCAGTTTATACATATATATTGTACATTCACATCAGTCCCTAACCCTCAAGGGGCGTACAATCTAAAGTCCCTAACTCACATTCATACATACACATACTAGGGCCAATTTAGACAGGAGCCAATTAACCTACCAGCATGTCTTTGGAGTGTGGAAGGAAACCGGAGTACCCGGAGGAAACCCACACAGTCACAGGGAGAACATGCAAACTCCAGGCAGGTGGTGCCATGGTTGGGATTCAAACCGATGACCCTAGTACTGCCAGGTGGAACTGCTAACCATTTTGCCACTCTGCTGCCCACATACTCAATGGTTCATGAATACCGGCTTTATTGTTATGTTTATACGCTCAGAAGGCATTTGACTGGTTGGGATGGCCCTATATGACTGAACTTCTGCGACATGTGGGAATACAAGGGCTTTTTTTAAAGCAATTACAGCACTGTATTCATGACCTACTGCACAGGTTAAGCTTCCCTTTGCCACATCTGACACTTTTCCCATGCTCAACGGAACTAGACAGGGGTGTCCTCTGTCTCCGCTCCTATTTGTGTTGTGCCTTGAACCATTGGCAGTGACGATCAGAGCACACCCTGACATAGCGGGAGTGACTGTGAGGGGGAAGGAGTATAAACTCTCACTTTTTGCAGATGATGTTCTGTTGACTATTACAAAACCACACAGGTCCTTGCCTGCTTTGCATAAACTTTTACAAGCTTTTAGTGACTTGTCTGGCATAAGATAAACACTTCAAAACGGAAGCTCTATCCCTCAATATCCCATCGCAAGACTTTTTACTGCTCCAACAAAATGACTCTTATCACTGGTACATGTCATCTATTAAATATCTTGGCACTCATATAACTCCAATTTGTGCGCATTTGTCTGAGGTTAATTATCCCCCACTGTTTCGGGAAATCTACGCTGTCCTAAACCAGTGAGATGTCTATAAGTTATCTTTACTGGGCAGGGTGAACGTGTTAAAGATTTAAGATTTTTAGATTTGGCATGCAAGAAAGCCTCGAATAGCGAAACCGGTTCTCCTGACATTTAAAAACAACGGAGGCCTGGAGGTACCAGATAATATTTTATTTATTTTATATTTCAGGTACTTACTGTATATAGCGCTGTCCATTTACACAGCGCTTTAAACATATATATTGTACATTCACATCAGTCCCTAATCCTCAAGGGGCGTACAATCTAAGGTTCCTAACTTACATTCATACATACACATACTAGGGCCAATTTAGACAGGAGCCAATTAACCTACCAGCATGTCTTTGGCGTGCGGGAGGAAACCAGAGTACCCGGAGGAAACCCACGCAGGCACAGAGAGAACATGCAAACTACAGGCAAGTGGTGCTGTGGCTGGGATTCGAACCAACGACCCTAGTACTGCCAGGCAGAAGTGCTAACCATTTAGCCACTGTGCTGCCCATATTATCAAATACTATCTAGCCACTCATTTGAGACAAACCTTATCATGGTTCACCCAAAAACCCCAGAATAGATGGGCAAAGATTGAATTAGGAAATATCTTTCCGATCCACACATGCTCATTGTTACACCCTTTTCACTATGCATTACATCTGTCTCCTCCTCCACCTATGCTTGACTATGAAATTCACCCTCAAAATTTGATCAGCCTGTGTGAAATCCCAACAGTTATTGTCTGTTTGCTCTCCATTGCTGAATGTTTTGTATAATCCGTAGCTCCCAGATAGTCTGTCTTACCCACAGATGAGCTCTTGGGCAACCAATGGGATATTTCAACTCCATCATCTAATCAATCGGGCTTCACGTAGGATTTGGTCATTTGAGGAGATTAGGGCGTGGAAACCCACAATACCTGTATCAGCCAGATAAACCTATGTACAGTTCTAGCACTTTTTCCATGCCTTGAACTCTTCTCTACAGTAATGCAGGCCATAGACGGGTTGTTTATTGGCCAAATTTTCGTCCACACGAAAAAATCCGCCGATAATCACGCTGTTAGTGGGGCAGCCCGTCGGCCATTTTTCGCGGATTTCCTCATTTATTTTTATTGGTCATGCTGGAAAATCATGGGTGGCAGCATCGGCATTGGGGCCGACCGATTTTTCGCTGCAATTACAGCTGCAAGGTTTTTTGGGGATGTCTCTACCAGCTTTGCACATCCAGAGAGTGCCATTTTTGCCCATTCTTTGCAAAATAGTTCAAGCTCTGTTAGATTGGATGGAGAGCGTCTGTGAACAGCAGTTTTCAAGTATTGCCACAGATTCTCAGTTGGATTCAGGTCTGGACTTTGACTGGGCCATTCTAATACATGAATATGCTTTGATCTAAACCATTCCATTGTAGCTCTGGCTGTATGTTTAGGGTCATTGTCCTGCTGGAAGGTGACCCTCCACTCCAGTCTCAAGTCTTTTGCAGACTCTAACAGGTTTTCTTCTAAGATTGCCCTGTATTTGGCTCCATCCATCTTCCCATCAACTCTGACCAGCTTCCTTCTCTCTGCTGAAGAAAAGCATCCTCACAACATGATGCTGCCACCACCATGTTTCACAGTGGGGATGGTGTGTTCAGGGTGATGTGTAGTGTTAGTTTTCCACCATACATAGCGTTTTGCTTTTAAGCCAAAAAATTAAATGTTGATCTCATCTGACCAGAGCTCCTTCTTCCACATGTTTGTTGTGTCCCCCACATGGCTTCTTGCCGGACGCTGCTGGCAAGGCTGTTCAAAGGCAGATTTCTGGTATGGGAAAGCAGAAGTGCCCCGCAGCAAGAGCAGCCAGTGCCGCAATTGAAGGTATCGAAATTCCACTGGGGGAACATCCTGGGACTCCAAAGGAAATTCCAGGTGGGGAAGGACCGAAAAATCAAAAAGTGTCGCACCTTGTTAATAATTGGGAGCAAAGGCAGAAAGGGCGACATCAGGCCACTGGAGTAACGTACCGAGTCCCAGACTTATAAGCCATGGAGCAACATCGGACTCAGCGCCATAGGGTGCAGGGCAGGGGGAAGCCATAGAAGCGTCGACGGTGCGATAGGGGCACAATTAGGTAGTTCCAGCAGGACCCAGAGAGGAACGTCGGAGGAAACGTGCAACATAGACAAGCAATCTGGCTCGCCCGATAATACTTAGTTACATCAGGCACCCCAAGACCACCCTGGAGTCTATGAGCAAAGAGCGTATTTCTAGAGACTCTGGGGTGCTTATTGGCCCAGATAAAATGCATAAACTTCGCCTGAAGCAACCGAAGAAAATGAGGGGGAACCCGCACTGGGAGGGTGCGAAAATAATATAACAATTTCGGCAGGATGGTCATTTTCACTGAATGAACCCATCCTATCCAAGACAGGTGCGGTAATTGCCAGGAATGCATAAGAGAAGATAGAGAGCTAAGCAATGGATAATAATTTGCAGCAAAGAGGGGGTCATAGGTGGGGGCCAAGCGAATGCCCAAGTATTCAAGAGAAAAGGAAGCCCACCTGTAAGGGAAGTGGGATTGTAGGCGCGAAACCAAATCTGAAGCCAAAGTAATATTGAGAGAGACAGTCTTATCCAAGTTAATACGGAGACCCGAAATCAAGGAGAAGCGCTCAAGAACCCATTGCAAATTAGGAAGCGTCGTCAGAGGATTAGTAAGGGTCAAGAGGGCATCATCCGCAAAGAGGTTCAGCTTAAACTCCTGTCCCGCATATGGAAACCCCGATACATTACAATCAGTCCGGAACGCTAAAGCCAGTAGCTCAAGCGCCAGGACAAAGAGCGCCGAGGACAGTGGGCAACCCTGTCTCATCCCTCGCCCAATAGGAAAGGGATCTGAGAAATACCCAGTGTATTTAACAGAGGCCGAAGGAGAAGAATACAAGGCTTGAATCCAAGAAAGAATAGAATCCCCAAACCCCAACGAGGCAGCACAAATCGCAGATATTCCCAGGATAGAGAATCAAAGGCTTTATATGTGTCTAAGGACAGTAAGAATCCTGGGATTTTCCGCTGTTGCAGAAAATGTATAAGATGGACCACCTTACGAACGTTATCACCTGCCTGCCTCCCAGGGACGAACCCTACTTGGTCCTTGTGGACCAGGCTACGCAAATATTTATTGATACGAAAACTAAGGATCTTGCCCAATATCTTCAGGTCTTCATTAAGAAGAGAAATGGGCCGGAAGGCTTGCGGTTCCTGTACATCATCGGTCGTCTTAGGAATCATGGAGATATGCGCTCTAAGCGCGTCTGGAGAGGGCAGGGAGCCCCGTCGTAACTGATTGAAATAGTCAGCCAAAAAGGGTGCCAACATGGCCGAGAATTTCTTATAATAGAGACTGGAGAAGCCGTCGGGACCGGGGCCGCGCTGGACCATAAAGATTTGATAGCTTGGAGCACTTTTCGGTATGGTGACACCGGCATTGAGGGCCACCTGTGCTGCCTCGGATAATCCAGGAAGATGGAGATCTTGAAAGAATGCCTCTGCCTGGGCCACAGGGAAGGGATCTGGGTTAGCGTAGAGGCACGAAAGGAAGTCCGAGAATGGGGAAACAATCTGCTGGGGATTAGAAGTACAGCCAGCTGTGGGAAGTCGCAGTTGGATTGGTTTATGGGGTTTCCCCACAGAATTGAGTTTCCTGGCTAGCATTGGACCTGGCTTATTAGCACAGGAATAAAATTTGTGTTTGGTCCAACGCAGGGCCCATTCCACCTCCGAAGAGGCAGGTAGGTCCAACTCTGTCGCCAGAGCATCCCGAGCGCAATTATGGGCCGCGGATGGAGATGACTTCCAACGCGCATCCTCAGAGGCCAGGAGAGAATGAAGCTCCAAAAGTCGGCGTTCCCACTCCCGCTTCCGGACCGCCACCAGCTGTATAACATGACCCCGCACCGTGGCCTTATACGCCTCCTATAGGGGCACTGCCGAAGAGACCGATCCCGAGTTTTCCGTGAAGTATGTTCGTAAAAAAAATAAAATACACTTTTTAGAACTTTAATGCAAAAAAACACAATAAATTGCCCAATTGTTTGATAAAATATAAAAGCTGATTTTATGCTGAGATACCAAACATGACATGCTTTGAAATTGTGCATGCCCTTGCAATGGCGACAAAGTACATACATTGTTAATATCAATGGGTAATGCTTTAAAAGCCTTTACAGGACACCAATTTATATTTACAGAAGATCTATTGCTAGAATTACTGCCCTCAATTGGACGTTCACGGCGATACCTCACATGCATGTGCAACCGCTGTTTACATACTGGCACTGGGTCAACGGGGTCAACGCTTGCGCACGTGGGGAGGAGCGAGGGTGCTGTCCGTCTTTTTTTTTTTTTATCACTTTTATTGCTATCACAGGGAATGTAAATATCCCCTGTGACTGCAATAGGCATTGACAGCTATTCTTTTTTGAGAAATCTGGGGTCTATTAGACTCTAGATATCTCCTCTGCCCTTACATCATCCCAATTTACAAATGGCGCTGTTAAATTCCGGCAAAACGGAAATTATGAAATGCTCGTAGCTTCTGGTCTCTTAGACCATAGAGATGATTGGAGCCATTCTGGTCTCTAAACAGCTCTATAGTCAGCCAACCGCCAACTGAAAAAAACGATACCAGGATGATGCCCGTAGCTGCAGTCATCATCCCGGTATAACCACTCAAAGTCCAGCGACGTACCAGTACATTGCTGGTCCATGTTGGGCATATATGTAATAGCAGAGAACACGGGTGTATGATGAATCAGGTCTGTGGACCAATATGACCACAATTAATTATTATGTTGAGGGCCCAAAAAAAAATTTAAATTCGCAAACTGTGATAGGTTTCCATGCAAATTGTCTGGCAAGAGCTGAATTTAGGTGGGCGGCGGCGTATTGTTGTGCATATAAATTACCTTGACCCACAATCAATTGGTACAAATCTTCCGTGAAAAACAGTGGAGGGGCTAAACGCTAGTGCTGGAAGCGAATGGGTCTGATGCTGCTAAAAATGTGTTTTTGGTGGACACTATACAAAGGAGGCACTAGTATAATTCTGTCCGTACTCAATACATAAGCGGTTAAACTTCTCCACAACTTTGTCCCTGACCTGTCTGGTGAGTTACTTGGCCTTCATGATGCTATTTGTTCACTAATGTTCTCTAACAAACCTCTGAGGGCTTCACAGAACAGCTGTATTTATACTGAGATTAAATTACACACAGGTGGACTCTATTTACTAATCAGGTGAATTTCTGAAGGCACTTGGTTCCATTAGATTTTAGTTAGGGGTGTTACAGTAAAGGGGGCTGAATACAAATGCATGCCACACTTCAGATATTTTTTTGTAAAAAACTTTTAAAACCATTTATCATTTTTCTTCCACTTCACAATTATGTGCCACTTTGTGTTGGTCTATTACATAAAATTTCAAGGCACTGTACACATTATAATTGGATACTAACATGTATAGGTAAAGTTGATTCAAGAACTATCTGATTGGGGTATCAGGAAGGAATTTTTCCCCTGCTGGAGTAAATTGGATCATGCTTTATTGGAGTTTTTTTCCTTTCTCTGGATCAATGGTGGATATGAGATTGTGTAGGTAGGATTGTATATTTTTTTTGTTCCCTTTTATTGGTTGAACTAGATGGACTTGTGTCTTTTTTCAACCAGACAAAATATGCAACTATGCAAGAGCACTTGTATATATGGAACTTTATATTTGACCTGCTCACTTTATTTTGATTATGACCACGATTTGTGTAATCATTATATTTAGAACATTTTTTGTATAGCAGTCTGTTTCCTAGTACAATCATAATGATCTGGGGGGCATTGTATTTGGGAACAGACTGACCTAGGGTGAATATTCTTGGAAACAGACTGACTGGAGGGGTTTGGGGGTTGTATTGGGGGCAGAGAACAATACCCCCAGGTCAGTCTGTCCTCCAATACTATCTTCCCTTGGGTCAGTCTATCCCCAGTACAATAACACCTCCCCCCAGGTCAGTCTGTCCCCCAATACTATCTTCCCCTGAGTCAGTTTGTCCCCAGTACAATAACACCTCCCCCAAGATCAGTCTTTCCCCTAGTACAATCAGACTGACCTATGAGGATTGTAATGGTAAACAGACTGACCTAGGGCAATTGTTCTGGGGGGTAGAATGACCTGGGGGGGGTGGTTGTACTGGAGGACATCAACTTAATGGCTCTCATATCACCCTATAGCAGAAATACTGCTACAGGGTGGCAGGGGTGTGCAAAATCATGTATACAGTGAGGAACATAAGTATTTGAACACCCTGCGATTTTGCAAGTTCTCCCACTTAGAAATCATGGAGGGGTCTGTCTTTGCTATATGGGGATGTCTATTTGCTGGATTGGGCCATTTCTTTGAATAAATAGGGGCTACTGTGATTAGATCTCTAGGGGCACTGTAATGTAAAGGGGCACTGTGATATAAAGGGGACTGCATTGTAAAGTAGCACTGTAATCAATACAGTGCCCCTTTATAGTGCAGTCCCCTTTATATCACAGTGCCCATTTGTATTACAGTGCGGAGGACCGACTCCGTGAATATTCCGTCACCAACTGCCCCTGCGAATGCCCCTGCACACACATAGCAGAGCCATACAAAGCAGTGTGCTTACAGTGTAAAGAACAATGCACAGCCCCCATAGTAAAACGCACACAGCACATAGTTAACCCTTTGATTGCCCCAATGTTAACCCCTTCCTGACCAGTGTCATTAATACAGTGTCAGCGCTTTTGATTAGCACTGATCACTGTATTGGTGTCAGTGACAGTTAGTCAGTCCCCCCCCCCGTGTCAGAATGCCCGTCACAGTCCCGCTATAAGTTGCTGATCGCTGCCATTTCTAGTATACAAAAAGAAATTCCAGTATATATACTGCCCATTTGTAAATGCTATAACTTTCACATAAACCAATTAATTTACATGTTTTGGGATTTTGTTTTTTAGCAAAGACATATAGCAGAACAATTTTTGGCCTAAGTTTATGACAGAATTTAATTTTTTATTCTTTTTTTACTGGACATGTTTAATAGCAAAAAGTCAAAAATGTTTTTTTTTCTCTTTATAGTGAAAAAAATAAAAAACACAGAGGTAATCAAATACCATCAAAAGAAAGCTCTATTTGTGGGGGGAAAAAAGACATACATTTCATTTGGGTGCAGCATTGCATGACCACGCAATTGTCAGTTAAAGTGCTGTATTGCAAAAAATGGCCTGGTCAGGAAGGGGGGTAAATCCTCTGGAGGGCAAGTGGTTACCGTATTTTTCACTCCATAAGACGCACTTTTTTCCCCCAAAAAAAGGGGGGAAAATGTCAGTGCGTCTTATGGAGCGAATGTAAAGCGGCCGGTCCGCTATTTCTGCCACCACCATGTCAGAATATCGGGCCGGCCGCTCAGCTCTTCTCTCCTGCAGGACCTTACCTGTTCCTCGCTCCAGCGCTGCAGTCTTCCTGCGGCGGCTTCTGTGACAGCTGGGTGCCCACTGCGCATGCGCGAGAAGCACCACGCTTTGTGAATGGTCCGGAGTCTTCTGGGACACATGACAGGTCCCAGAAGGCTCCGGGCCATTCACAAAACGCAGCGCTTCTCGCGCATGCGCAGTGGGCACCCGGCTGTCACAGAAGCCGCCGCGGGAAGAAGAGGGAAGGACAACTCCGCGGAAGTACCTGTCAAATTCAGGTATCCGTTCCCCCTCCCTCCCCAAAGGTACGCAGTCTCTGGTAATCTCCTTTACTGTCTGCAGTCTCTGGTCATCCTCTGCACTGTCTGCAGTCTCTGGTCTTCTGTACTATGTCCACAGTCTCTGGTCATTCCCTGTACTATGTCCACAGTCTCTGGTCATTCCCTGTACTATGTCCGCAGTCTCTGGTCATTCCCTGTACTATGTCCGCAGTCTCTGGTCATTCCCTGTACTATGTCTGCAGTCTCTGGTCATTCCCTGTACTGTGTCCGCAGTCTCTGGCCATCTCCTGTACTGTTTCCGCAGTCCCTGGTCATCCCCTGTACTGTGTCTGCAGTCTCCGGTCATCCCCTGTACTGTGTCCGCAGTCTCTGGTCCTCTCCTGTACTATGTCCGCAGTCTCTGGTCATCTCCTGTACTGTGTCCGCAGTCTCTGGTCATCTCCTGTACTATGTCCTCAGTCTCTGGTCATCTCTTGTACTGTGTCCGCCTTCTCTGGTCATCTCCTGTACTATGTCCGCAGTCTCTGGTCATCCCCTGTCTTATGTCCGCAGTCTCTGGTAATCCTCTGCACTGTCTGCAGTCTCTGGTCTTCTGTACTATGTCCACAGTCTCTGCTCATTCCCTGTACTATGTCCACAGTCTCTGGTCATTCCCTGTACTATGTCTGCAGTCTGTGGTCATTCCCTGTACTATGTCCGCAGTCTCTGGTCATTCCCTGTATTGTGTCCGCAGTCTCCGGTCATTCCCTGTACTGTGTCCGCAGTCTCTGGTCATCCCCTGTTCTCTCCTGCAGGACCTTACCTGTTCCTCGCTCCAGCGCTGCAGTCTTCCTGCGGCGGCTTCTGTGACAGCTGGGTGCCCACTGCGCATGCGCGAGAAGCACCACGCTTTGTGAATGGTCCGGAGTCTTCTGGGACACATGACAGGTCCCAGAAGGCTCCGGGCCATTCACAAAACGCAGCGCTTCTCGCGCATGCGCAGTGGGCACCCGGCTGTCACAGAAGCCGCCGCGGGAAGAAGAGGGAAGGACAACTCCGCAGAAGTACCTGTCAAATTCAGGTATCCGTTCCCCCTCCCTCCCCAAAGGTACGCAGTCTCTGGTAATCTCCTTTACTGTCTGCAGTCTCTGGTCTTCTGTACTATGTCCACAGTCTCTGGTCATTCCCTGTACTATGTCCACAGTCTCTGGTCATTCCCTGTACTATGTCCGCAGTCTCTGGTCATTCCCTGTACTATGTCCGCAGTCTCTGGTCATTCCCTGTACTATGTCTGCAGTCTCTGGTCATTCCCTGTACTGTGTCCGCAGTCTCTGGCCATCTCCTGTACTGTTTCCGCAGTCCCTGGTCATCCCCTGTACTGTTTCCGCAGTCCCTGGTCATCCCCTGTACTGTGTCTGCAGTCTCCGGTCATCCCCTGTACTGTGTCCGCAGTCTCTGGTCCTCTCCTGTACTATGTCCGCAGTCTCTGGTCATCTCCTGTACTGTGTCCGCAGTCTCTGGTCATTTCCTGTACTATGTCCTCAGTCTCTGGTCATCTCTTGTACTGTGTCCGCCTTCTCTGGTCATCTCCTGTACTATGTCCGCAGTCTCTGGTCATCCCCTGTCTTATGTCCGCAGTCTCTGGTAATCCTCTGCACTGTCTGCAGTCTCTGGTCTTCTGTACTATGTCCACAGTCTCTGCTCATTCCCTGTACTATGTCCACAGTCTCTGGTCATTCCCTGTACTATGTCTGCAGTCTGTGGTCATTCCCTGTACTATGTCCGCAGTCTCTGGTCATTCCCTGTATTGTGTCCGCAGTCTCCGGTCATTCCCTGTACTGTGTCCGCAGTCTCTGGTCATCCCCTGTACTATGTCCGCAGTCTCTGGCCATCTCCTGTACTGTGTCCGCAGTCTCTGGCCATCTCCTGTACTGTTTCCGCAGTCTCTGGTCATCCCCTGTCCTATGTCTGCAGTCTCTGGTCATCCCCTGTACTGTGTCCGCAGTCTCTGGTCATCCCCTGTACTGTGTCCGCAGTCTCTGGTCATCCCCTGTACTGTGTCCGCAGTCTCTGGTCCTCTCCTGTACTGTGTCCGCAGTCTCTGGTCATCTCCTGTACTGTGTCTGCAGTCTCTAGTCATTTCCTGTACTATGTCCGCAGTCTCTGGTCATCTCCTGTACTGTGTCCGCAGTCTCTGGTAATTTTCTGTACTATGTCTGCAGTCTCTGGTCATCTCCTGTACTATGTCCGCAGTCTCTGGTCATCCCCTGTACTGTGTCTGCAGTCTCTGGTCATCCCCTGTACTGTGTCTGCAGTCCATTGGTTCAGAATATTTTTTTTCTTGTTTTTCTCCTATAAAACCTAGGCGCGTCTTATGGTCAGGTGCGTCTTATGGAGCAAAAAATACGGTAATTTGTGTGGATGGAGAAATCTGTGTTTTGTTGTTTTTTGTTTGTTTTTGTTTCTCTACCTGGGTTGGCAGTGAAACTACCTCTTTTAGAAGAGGTAGACATAGAAATCTTCAAAGATAAGGAGTGGTGTTAGAGGAAGCCTCAGAAAATGTCTCACCCCCAGCCACCTATGCACCTGATACTGTGGCTTCATGCAATATGCTGTAGATAAGCTCACTTCTTCTGTGTGAAAAGCCTTTCTATAGTAGCACTTGATTCTCCTCCATCTAGCCATGTCCTCCTGTGCACCAATAGAACTGCAAAGTCTAAAATTACATTTCCTGTTTATGAACAAATAGAATGGGCAATTTATGACAATTCAAAGGTATTCTTCCCTTCGAGTATCAATGTCAAGCTATATCCAGTGGCAACTGAAAGCCAGTGGGATATATTAGGCGGCAAGTAAACATTTTGACCCTAAAGTTGATGTGTTGAGAACAAAAAAAATGGACATTGCAGTTTGACGTATATGGGTATGCGTAGCTGCAGATTGGTCAGGGCGCCCATGCTGACCCATGCTCACAACCAAAAGCTCTTACAATGGGAACATGAAATGACAAATGGTTTAAGGAACACAAAAACTTTGAGGTGTTGACTTGGCCTCCAAATTCTCCAGATCTCAATCCAATCAAGCATCTGTAGGATGTGCTGGAAAAAATGTCCAATCAATGGAAGCCCCACCCTGCAATTTAGAGGATCTGTTACTGATGACTTGGTGATACCATAGCATAACTTCAGAGGTCTAGTTCAGTTTATGTCTCAATGGGTTATGGTGAGTATTCATGATGTTTTTGCTGATCGTTGTATTTGTAAATGATGATGAACATCTTGGAGCTCAGAGCAAAAAATTGGCTCTGCACCAATGGACTCTCCTTCAGGGACACCCAATCGGGTTGCAATCAGACAATGCCATGGCAGTAGCCTATATTAATCTGTGCTATTCACAACCTGGGAGTGGACAATTAGGAGGGGTATTTCTTCAGTGGTCACCACCTGGACCAAGGTCCTTTCATCCAGACATCTTCAACTTTCTGTTTCAGAAATGTAGACATCCTGACCTCCAGGCTTAACAACAAGGCCGGAACCAAGAATCCTCTAGCTCTGCTGATTACATGGACTTGGTTCAGCTTGATTTATATGTCTCCCCTCCAGAGCATACTCTTCCTAAATTGTTCTGCAAATAGCAGAGGAAAAGATTTTGGAGATTCTCATTGATCCAAACTGGCCAAGTGGAACCCAATACACAGACATACTCAAACTTCTGGAGAAGACCTGCTGTCTCAAGGTCCCCTGCTCTATCTTGCTTCATAGTCAATGGCTTTAACAGCATGGCTGCTGAAACCCAGGTCTTGAAGGATCGGAGTATGTCTGATTCCCAATTCCACATTTTTTAAAGCCAGGAAGGTCACTTTGAAAAAAATCTACTACAGCATCAGGAAATCTTTTTTTAATCTGATGTTAGGAATTTGTACCCCAGAGACTACTTAGTACCTCACATTTTTGCTTTCCTGCAGTCCTTGCCTCTAAGTACCCTTAAGGGGACAGATTTTGGCTTTGTCCGTTCTATTCCAAAAATCCTTGACCCTACTTTCACTTGTTAAAACCTCCATTTCAAGATGTCTCATGGATCAGAACCTTACTGCAACACACTGTGCTTCCTTGGGATCTCAGTTTGGTTCTCTCTGCTCTGCAGAAACCATCCTTTGAACCAATCAGGGAACTCTCCTTGAAAAACCCTACTTGCTACTTTACCAGCCACTTTATTAAGTACACCTTGTTAGTATGGACCCCGTTTTGCTTTCAGAACTGCCTTAATTCTTTGAGGCATAGATTCAACAAGGTGTTGGAAACATTCCTCAGATATTTTGGTCAATATTGAAATGATAGCATCATGCAGTTGCTGCAAATTTGTTGGCTGCTCATCCATGAAGCAAATCTCCCGTTCCACCACATCCTAAAGGTGCTCTTTTGGATTGAGATCTGTTGACTGTGGCGGCCATTGGAATACAGTGAACTCATTATCATGTTCAGTTTGAGATGATTTGAGCTTTGTGACATGGTGCATTATCCTGGAGGAAGTAGCCATCAGGAGATGGGTACACTGTAGTTATAAAGGGATGGACATGGTCAGCAACAATAGGTTGGCAATTAACAGGTAGGCCGTGGCATTTAACCGATGCTTAATTGGTACTAAGGGGCCCAAAATGTGCTGAGAAAATATCCCCCACACCATTACACCACCACCAGCCTGAACCGCTGATACCAGACAGGATGGATCCATGCTTTTATGTTGTTTACGCCAAATTCTGACCCTACCATGTGAAAGTCGCCACTGAAATCGAGACTCATCAGACCAGGCAAAGTGTTTTGTCCAATTTTGGTGAGCCTTTGCAAATTTTAGCCTCCGTTTCCTGTTCCTAGCTGACAGGAGTGGCACCAGATGTGGTCTTCTGCTGCTGTAGCCTATCTGCTTCAAGGTTCGACGTGTTGTGCATTCAGAGATGGTATTCTACCTAGCTTGGTTGTGAAGAATTGTAATATGAGTTACTTCTGCCTTTCTATCATCTCAAGCTAATTTGCCCACTCTCCTCTGACCTCTGACATCAACAAGGCATTTTCATTTACACAACTGCTGCTTGCTGGATATTTTCGCTTTTTCAGACCACTCTCTGTAAACCCTAGAGATGGTTGTGCTTGAAAATCCCAGTAGAACAGCAGTTTTTTAAACACTCAGACCAGCCAGTCTGGCACCAACAACCATGCCACGTTCAAAGTCACTTAAATCCCCTTTCTTCCCCATTCTGATGCTTATTTTGAACTGCAGCAAGTTGTCATCACCATGTCTAGATGTCTAAATGCATTGAGCTGCTGCCATGTGATTGGATGGTTAACAATTTATGGTACCAAACAGTTGAACAGGACAACAGAATAAAGAGGCCTGTGAGTGTATATGTTGTTACTCCCGCCAACAGGCATAGGAGTATTAAATTAACTGTTGAAAATGGAGGAAATTTACCAATTCAGCACTGAATAGTACCCATGTGAGACGTGTTTATCATTTATTTACTACAGTTAGTTTTATGTGCTTCATGATCTCAGTGTGTGTGTTTGTTTGGTTTTTTTTAATTACTAATTAGTGACTGTTTACAGCTGAGCCTTCACATGATATATGGATTAATTATAGTGGCAATACGTTCAGAGCTACTGAAATAAATCACAGGTTTTACGGTGTGCTATAACAGTGTAAAACAGTAAGTGGCTCAGGTTCTCTATAGCAGTTTTTCTCAACCTTTTTTAGGCAAAGCACCCTTTAAAATGATGGACAGTCTTGAGACACTCCAATCTAAATGGTACTTGCCTGACTGCATTGTTCCAAGTGTAAAGTTTGGTGGAGGGGAAACTATGGTGTGTGGTTGTTTTTCAGGAGTTGGGCTTGGCCCCTTTATTCCAGTGAAGGGAACTCTTAAGGTGTCAGCATACCAAGACATTTTGGACAATTTCATGCTCATAACTTTGTGGGAACAGTTTGGGAATGGCCCCTTCCTGTTCCAACATGACTGCACACCAGTGCACAAAGCAAGGTCCATAAAGACATGGATGAGTAAGTTTGGGGTGGAGGAACTTGATTGGCCTGCACAGGGTCCAGACCTCATCCCGATAGCACACCTTAGGAATGAATTAGAGTGGAGACTGAGAACCAGGCCTTTTCGTCCAACATCATTGCCTGACCAAACAAATGCGCTTCTGGAAGAATGGAAAACATTCCCATAGACACACTTCTAAACCTTATGGACAACCTTCCCAGAATAGTTGAAGCTGTTATAGCTGCAAAGGGTGGGTCAACTCATTATTGAACCCTACGGACTAAGACTGGGATGCCACTATAGTTCATAGTTATATAGTCTGGCTGAAAAAAGACAACTGTCCATCCAGTTCAACCACTAAAAAAAAGAAAAAAAGTTATAATCCTACACCCACAGCTGATCCAGGGGAAAAAATTCCTTCCTGATCCCCCGAGAGGCAATCGGATATTCCCTGGATCAACTTTACCTATAAATGTAAGTATCCAGTTATAGTCTGTGTATCCAAGAATGAATCCAGGCTTTTTTTTAACCACTTGCCCTCCTGAGGATTTACCCCTTTCTTGACAAGGCCTTTTTTTTCTTGCTATTTGGCGCTGTACTATTTCAACTGATAATTGCGCAATCATGCAATGCTGTACCCAAGCACAATTTATGCCCTTTTTTCACTCAAATAGAGCTTTCTTTCAGTGGTATTTGATCCCCTGTGCACTTTTTATTTTTTGTGCTATAAACAAAAAAAGACCTAAAATTTTGAAAAAACCACTGATATTTTTGACTTTTGGCTATAAAAAATGTATAGTAAACTCAAAGTTAGTCATAAATTTAGGCCAAAATGTATTCTGCCATAGGTCTTCGGTAAAATATACTAATAAGTGTATATTGATTACTTTGTGTGAAAGTTATAGCGTCTACAAAGTATGGTATAGATAATTGAATTTACACCATTTTTTGCTATACAGTGCTGCACTAGTTTAACTGACAATTGCGCGGTTATGCAATACTGTACATAAATTAAATTTATGTCCTTTTTTCATGCAAATAGAGCTTTCTTTTGGTGGTATTTGATCACCTGTGCGCTTTTTATTTTTCGCACTATAAACAAATAAAGACCGAAAATATTTTAAAAAATGATATTTTCTCATTTCTGTCATAAAATATATCCAAAAAACTCAAATTTTGTCATAAATTTAGGCCAAAATGTATTTTGCTACATGTTTTTGGCAAAAAATCAAAACAAGCATATACTGATTGGCCATAAAAAAACATACAGAGAAGAAAAAGGGCGTAAATTGATTGCTTTGTGTGAAAGTTATAGCATCTATATAGCAGCTGCAGGCATCACCCTGGTATACCCACTCAAAGTCCAGTGATGTACCAGTACGTCGCTGGTACTTGTTCGGTGTGTATGATATGTTCTTTCTTTTTATCTAGCCTGTGGGCTGAATGAAAAAAAGAGAAAAAATCTCTGCCAGAAAAAGTGTGTGGTATGCCCACCATTAGAATATACCGCCCTGCATCCACCCACTTCTAATGGTGGGCACACATGGAATGTGCCAAAAAATATTATAAAATATATATGCCGAAGCATAGGGGCCATCCACCCACTGGCCACCCCAGGCCCCCATGCTACGACATATATGCTCTGTTTTAACTGCGGATGAAAAATCTCATCCAACAGCACAGCACACACCTACTTATATATATTCTGAGAGTAGACCCTGTTGCTGTCAACAAGTCGCTGCTGCAGCTGAATGACATTCCTGAAAAGAAAACAGCAATGGTTAACTATAAAACAGTAACTCAATAAAACAACTTTTTTATTGAAATATCTCTGGCAGAAAAAGTGTGTGGTATGCCCACCATTAGAATATACGTCCCTGCATCCACCCACTTCTAATGGTGGCCAAAAGATATTATAAAATATAAATGCCGAAGCATAGGGACCATCCACCCACTGGCTACCCTAGGCTCCTATGCATCAGCAAATATGCTCTTTTTTAACTGCGGATGAAAAATCTCATCAAACAGCGCTGCCCACACTGACTTATGTATATTCCGAGAGCAAGTTCCTGTTGCTGTCAGAATAAACAGGTCGGTGCTGCAGCTGAAAGCATTCCTGCAAAGAAAAGAGCAATGGTGAACAATAAAACAGTAACAATAAAACAGTAAAATTGTAACAGTAGAACAGTAACTCGACAACAACAAAATAAAACTATAACTATTTTTGGTTTTTAACATTTTTAATTTTGGAGGGAATTTGTACTTTTTATTTATTTTTTTTTTTACTTTAAACTTTTTAAAACAGATTGTAGGGTCTCTCCAAATGTGATAGCCAGTTGCCTGACTACCTAACATCTTTCGAGACCCTGTGTAAATATGTGCCCTGAACTGTGCCATGCTGTACCCTATACTAATACTCTATTAGTGTGAGGTAGCAACGGAAGCAGTCATTGAGGTAGAGACCAGATTGGCCAGGACAGGAGGGGAAAAAAAGTGTGTGTCACGCCTAATTCCATGTCTGCTACAGACACGACATCTTTTTTGGGGTATCGTTGGGGTACCAGGAATGGCATCGGGAAAATGCCTCTCATGCAGCCGGCTAACTGCACCTGTGTTGGGGGTTTAGGCCTCAGCACCTTCTGGATACAAACGGGCTGTGATGATATCTTCCTGGACTTTTAGGAAGGATCCACTTCGTCCAGCACAAAAGCATTATACAGAGCCAATTGAAATAAACAGACACTTTTTTGTACCAGCGTCTGGCTTTTCGGGAAACTAAGTACGGCTTCATCATCTGATCGTTGAAGTCCACCCCTCCCATGTTAAGGTTTTAGTCGTGGACACAGAGGGGCTTCTCAACAACACCAACTGCCGTGGCAATTTGGATGGTCGTGTCTGCGTGAATGGAAGACAGGATGAAAACATCCTGTTTGTCCTTCCACTTCACTGCAAGCAGTTCGTCATTTCTCAAGCAGGCTTTTCCCCCCTTTCTAAGACGGGTATTTACAAGCCGTTGGGGGAAGCCCCAGCGATTAGGTCACATGGTGCCACATGCGCCAATTCCAAGATTGTACAAATGTCTAAATAGTGGCACGCTTGAATAAAAAATTGTCCATGTATAAGTGGTACCCCATATGGAAAAAGGATGACACCAAGTCCCGAACTATCCTGCCACTGCTCCCCATGTAGTCTGGGTAAACGGAGGGCTCCACGTGAGCAAACGGGGGGCTCCATCTTTTCCCTTGTAAATCTGAAACTTATATGTATAGCCTGTTGCCCTCTCATAGGTCTTATACATATTGACCCCATATCTGGCATGCTTGCTGGGGAGAACTTGTTTGAATGCAAGGCGGCCAGAAAAATTTATGAGGGACTCATCAACACGGATGTTTTGCTGAGGAGTATAGACATCTGCAAATTTTTGGTGAAGGTGATTTACGAGGGGGGCCGAATTTTGTGGAGCCGGTCAAAATCAGGGTCACCCCAAGGATAACAGAGTGTGTTGTCGTTGAAATGCATAAAACGCATTATACTCTCATATCTATGTCTGGCCATGGCAGCAGAGAACACAGGCATATGATGAATCGGGTCTGTTGACCAATACTACTGCAATTAATTTTTTTAGTAATGCCCATGTTGAGGGTTAGGCTCAAAAAAACTTTAAATTCAGAAACCGTAATGGGTTTTCATGCAAATGGTCTGGCAAGGTTCGAATTTGGGTTGGCGGCGATAAACTGTTGTGCATATAAATTGCTTTGATCCACAATCAATGCATACAGATCTTCCATGAAAACCAGCTCCACAAAATCAAGGGGAGTATTTAAATTTGCTGTTTCCACCTGAATTACGGGTTGGGCAGTAAATGGGGGAAGTACGGGTGCTGCAGAATTTGTGGGCTGCCAATTGGGATTTGCAAGCACTTCTGGAAGGATACTATGGGCTCTACTGGCCTGTGTGCGAATTTTTGGTGGCTGCAGGACAATACTTGTGCTCGCCACCGCACCAGCTTGTACTGCACTTATGGGACTCGTCACATCACCAAGTAATACTGCAGTGATGGTATGTGAAAGACCAAGATGTACTAGGCCTCTGGTGCTCTCCAGTTTATCAAAAGGTAGAGTGGCACAAGTACTGGCACTCTGCTGCATATGAGGGTCATCATGCGTTTGGAACATCTCAGCAACCTAGAAACGGGGTCGGGTACACCTTATCTTAGCAGAGACCTCTTCTCCATTGTCTGAGCTATCTGTCAGAGTGACACTGATGTCTACAGGTTCGTATTCTGAGGCACATTATGTCAGTGAGTCTTCCCCTTTGCTCTCATCTGACATGCTCAGAATCCTGTAGGCCTCTTCGCTAGAGTACCTTTTGCTGGACATTTTGGCCACTAAATTTATAGGTACCTAGTGCAACTAACGGGAAAAATAGCACCTGGCTGTCAGGGACTCCTTTAACCATTACAAAACAATTTACTTGCAAGTGCTAACAGAGATCAGACCTGATTCTGCAAACACTGCGGTTTTGTGTACAATGTATCAAGTGACAGTGATCTACTGACACTGCACTTGCTGGGGGAAAGGGGGGGGGGTGAGCATAGGGGCTAAACGCAGGTGCTGGCAGGTGCCGGCAGGTGCCGGGGATGATCTCGCTAACGCATTTTTGAAGACACTATATTAATGTGAACGCTGGTATAGTAATGATCTGATCAAAGATAATGATGCGTTCAGACACTATACTAGCAATGGAGGTGTATTGTGTATGTCAGCGTGTTCCTGGCAATCAAGGAGTTAAATGTGACTACTGGTGTACAGACAGAACAGTTGACTGTGGAATATTTAGTAGCAAGGAAATTTCATGGATGGACATATGGCACTGGTGGCAATGGTTGATAGGTCACAGTACTATGCTTGAATTCACTGAGCTCCATTCTTTCACAGATGTTTGTAGAAGCAGTATGCATGCCTAGGTGCTTAATTCTATACACCTGTGGCCATGGAGGTGATTGGAACACTTGAATCCAATGAGTTGCAGGGGTGTCCCAATACTTTTGGCATTATAGTGTGTGTGTGTATATATATATATATATATGTATATGTATATATATATATGTACAGTGTGTATATATATACAGTGTGTATATATATATATATATATATATATAATATGCCATTACTAGTATAGAAAAAGTAAAAATTCCAATATATATACCATAGTTTGTAGACTTTTTTTTTTTTTTTTACCAAAGATATGTAGCAGAATACATGTACCTCGTTGGTGAGTTTGACGTGGAAGGTCTCTCGTATAGCTCCGGCTCAAGGGCCACTGAGGGTGGAACAGCAACCACAAGAGCACAGCAGGGCATGAGTGCCTGATCAGTCTGGTAGTCTGTGTGGAAGTAGTTGTCACCTCGCTGGATAGATGACAGGGGTACAGCAGCTGGCTGCAGGCAGATGTCTCAGTAGAGCAGCCTGGCAGCACGTGGCATAGCAAAGCAGGCTGGGAGCAGGCAGGTAACACAGCAGAGCAGGCTGGTAGAAGGCAGCAGGCAGGTGGCAGAGCAAGGTGGCAGGTGGCACAGCAGAGGAGGATGCAGAGTCAGACGAGCCGGATCGGTAACAGATGGGCAGATCAGGCATAGACAGCAGGCAGAAACAAAGTCAGGTCACAGGCCAGTGTCAGCAGTGGAAGAGACAGATCAGACAGAGACAGGAGACAGGAGCAGAATCCAGGAGACAATCCAAGGTCAGTGCAGGTAGTGTTCAACCAAGGTCAAGACAAGCCAGGTCAATCATGGGTACCAAACAGTACCAGGCACGGGAATATAGGGGGAGCTGCAGATCAGAAAACAACGAGCTGCTGCACTCATATAGGTCACTTGGTAGCAGCATCAATGCTGCATGCGCGCACGCCTGCGCATACGCATGTACACACACCACTGCACTGTATGAACACCCGCAGGATCATGCATGCGCATTTGTGTGCGTTTAATGGCCAGCGCCTTCCTAATATTGCCCCTCCTTACGGGCAAACTCCTGTTGCCCAATTGGCTTTCCTTCTGTGGGTGACTGTGGAAAAATGCAATACTAAGCTTCTTGGTATGGACTTCCAGGCTCCCAGGAGTTTTCTTCCGGGCCATAACCCTTCCATTTGATTAAATATTGCAGTTAGTTCCTCCTCTTCCTACAGTCCATGATTGCTTCCACCTCAAATACCTCATCACCATTAACAATCACAGGCTCAGGTGGACCAGAGTCTCTATCTGGAAAGGGATCAGGTACTGCAGGTTTCAGTAGTGAGACATGGAACACCAAGTGGATCCTGAATGAATTTGGTAAGGACAGTTCATATGACACATCATTGAGCCTGCTTTTTAGTGGAAATGGTCCCACAAATTTAGGTGCGAGCTTCTTCAAAGGACATGCCAACCTGAGATTTGCTGTAGACAGCCATACTTGATCTCCTGGTTGGAGGATCAGTTTCCCCCTTTTTTCTTCTTGCCAAAAGCCTTCTTGTTAGCTGCCTGTGCCTTGGATATTGTTTCCTGCAACAACATACTATTGTAGTTGAGGAAATCCACTGTGCTCTGGACAGCTTGAACCATGGACTCAGGAATAGGAAAGGAATAGTCCGGTAAAAAGAAAGGGTGAAAGCCGTAGTTGGCGAAGAAAGGTGACTGCCCATAGCAGAGTGAGTAGCATTATTAATGGCAAATCCTGCCAATGGCAGTACCGATACCCAGTCATCCTGGACAAATGTAGTGAAGCATTGGATGTATTGCTCGAGCATCTGGTTGGCCCTGCCCATTTGCCCATTGGTTTGAGGATGATAAGCAGAAGACAAGGTCAGTTTGATCTTCAGAACTTCACATAGGGCTTTTCAAAACCATGAAGTAAATTGAACTCCTGATCAGAAACAATATTCGTGTGGACCCCATGAAGTCTCACGATTTCTTTGATGAATACTCAAGCATTTTCCATAGCAGAAGGCGTATTTTTGAGAGGCAAGAAATGGGCTATCTTAGACAGGCGGTCTACTATTACGAGGATAGCTGTATGCCCTTCTGATGGAGGGAGTTCCACTGTGAAGTCCATAGATATCTTCCTCTATGGCTTGTCAAGAACTGGTAATGGTCTGAGTAGATCCCAGGCTCTGCTTTTAACGTTCTTCCCTGGGTAACAATGTGACCCCAGGGGGACAAGGAATACCTACAGAAGCCTGCTTAATCTGGGACAGAAGGTCTGTTTGTAAAAGTAGAAAGTTACCTTCAGACAAGATGGTATCTGGCTCAGGTGGTTCCTTGGGATCATCAAACATGTGGGAAAGCTCATCTGGCTTAGCATTCTTCAAGCTGGGCCAGTAGGTAATGTGTAATATGAACCTTGAAAAGAACAATGCTTATCATGCTTGATGTGGCCTCAGATTCTTGGCAGTCCTCAGATATTTGAGATTTTTGTAGTCTGTGTAGATCAATATTGGATGTGCTGCCCTTTCCAGTAAATACCTCCATTCTTCAAAGGGCGGCATTGATGGCAAGACACTCTCTATCCCTGGCATCATAATTTCTTTCTGATGGGGATAGTTTAAGTGAAAAGAAGGCCACGGGATGCATCAAGTCCTTGAGGCTCTGGCGTTGCAAGATCACTGCCCCTACTGCAGTTGCTGAAGCATCCACTTCTAGTACATATAGCAAAGGTGGATCTGAATGACTTAGGATAGGAGCAGATGTGAAAAATCCCTTCAGGATCTCAAATGCAGCTTGTGCCTCAAGAGAATTGAATGTTCTGCTTGGTCAGGTGTGTGATAGGAGCGATGATGGCGGAGAATCCCTTGATGGATCCCCAAAAAGTCTCTGCTGTCATTGACTGGCCTACACTTACAGACAAAAAGGGGGTGCAGCACTTCGCAGGGTTTGCAAACTTTTACAGGAGATTTATCTTAATTTCCTCGGCTGAAATCACCAACCCCAAGAACTGGATGCTCTGTCACTCAAATTCACACTTCCCGGATTTAGCATATAGTCCATGTTGGCAGAGCCAGCATAGAACACTCTTGACATGTCCTCCCCAGTGTGACTCAAGAGACAAAGGGAAAATCAGGAGGTCATCCAAATATGCCATCACAAAAAATGTCTAGAATGTCTCTGAAAACATAGTTAATGAAGTGCTGGAAGGTGGCACAGACCAAAGGGCATCACCAGGTATTCGAAGTAGCCAAATCTGGTACGAAAGGCTGTCTTCCACTCATCCCCTTCATGAATCTGGACTAAATTGTAGGCCCCCTCGCAGATCAAGCTTTGTAAAAAATAGTTGCAGACATTAGGCTGGCCATACACTATACAATTTTCTTACAATTTTCTGTGCAATTTCTGCCCAATTTTCTTTATATTTACCTTCAACTATGTAGTGCAATGGCCTGCCTAATTGGATACAATTGAAAATGTTATTTAGGTTGGACCTCATATTATATGGTTTTTAGTAAATCTAAAGCAAAATTCTCAAGAAAATTGTATAATGTATGGTCATCCTCAATTTCTGGAACAGTTCAGGTACCAGGGGAAGGGAATAGTGGTTCTGTTCTTTATGGTAATTTTATTACGGTCTCGGTAATCGACACATAGTCACGGGGAGTGGTCCTTTTTTTCCCACAAAGAATACTCCTGCTCCTGCTGGAGAAGTGGAGGGGTGGATGAATGTTTTCTCCAAATTTTCATTAACAAAGGTGTCCGTTTGTGAACCAGAGGTAATAGATCGCTGCTCAGTTCTCCGGCATTCTCGGAGAACAAAGTTCTCCTGTGAATGCAGTTTATGAAGCAGTTCTCCGAACGAAGGGAGAACGGCTTCCAAACGCTGGATAACGGTCTACAAACTCTGAAAAACGGCTCATTTTACTATAATCTCTCCAGATTATAGTAAAAGACCAGTTTACTAAGCAGAGGTAAATTATCTCTGCTTAGTTTTCGGTCCCTCTGATTCTCCAGCTCTGGGCTGGAGAATCTGGACGGAGAACACAGATCTCCAGAGAAGGGCTGACAGGATCTCCTAAGTGTTATAAACTGTGAATGACCAGAGAATAGCTGAGATCTGTTGAATCGCAGCTATTCTCTGTGTCATAAAAGGACACCATAGTCCTTCAGAGCCTCCTGCTCTTGTTCAGAAAGTGGGAGATTGGAAGAGTTAGGGTCCTTTCACACAGACGTTCTGTTTTTCATTCATCAGTTTAGTCACTTTTTTTCAAAGAATAGTTTACATTTGTTTTTCATCAGTTTACATCCATTGTTTTCATCAGTTTACATCCGTTCTTTATCAGTTTACATCAGTTTTTTCATCCGTTTTATATCCGCTGACATTTGTTTTTCAACCATTTACATTCGTATACATCCGTTTTTGTCCGTTTACATCCATTTTTTTGTCCATTTACATCCGCTTTTCGTCCGTTCCTGGGGTTTTTTGCAGAACAAAAATAGGGTTTTCTTCCATTCAAAAAACGGATGTTAACGGATACGGACATTACCGGATGTAAATGGATGATTATCCATTTACATCCACTAGTCCATAGAAATACATGAGTATCCATTTTTCATTCGTAAACAGACAGATGAAAAACAAACATCCGGATTGCCCATAAAGAGGCCTTATGTGAGTTGCACTGGCATAAAATGGTGACAGGTTAGTTGGAGAAATAGACAGACACTTGCACATCTTTGCAGGCCACGTGCGTACATAGTAGCCAGCTTCTCCACAGTATAGCAAAGGTTGTTTTGCTGACGATGAAGGTGTTCCTCTGATGACAACGAAGGACACATCAATCCCAATTGCATGGGCTCTGGAGTCACAGACGCAGAATTAACAGGAACAGAGCTGGAAGGAACTGAGTGAGCAGGAGCCGGGACCCTGGGCATCATCCATACAGGACAAGATTGCTGGGTAGACCTCTCTGACCTGCGTTCACAGAGCTGTCGGTTGATCTGGACGGTCAGAGTGATTAAGACCTCCAAGGTATTATGAACTCCATCTCGAGCCAGTTCATCTTTCAAGCCCTCAGAAAAGCCCAGGCAGAACTGATCTCGCAGCACTGCATCATTCCAATGTGTATTTGCACTCCAGCGTCTGAAGTCTGTAAAGCTCTGCGGCCTTGCTGGAGTGCATGGAGAGTGGATACCGTTGTGGCAGTCCGTTGCGAGTCATCGTAAAACTGGGCCATTGCATCAAAGAAAGATGACATAGTATATAGCTGTACATTATTTTCTTTGAGCAGCTGCTAAGCGCAGGTCTGGAGCAGTGAGATAATGATTCCTTCTTTAGTGGATTCCAGGGAGAAAGTTTGTGGTTGCAAGAAGGAGTACAATTGGCATGCGTTACGGAATGTTCTGAATATAGTTCAGTCCCCAGAGAATCTTGTGGGTGTGGGCAGGGGTGGACTGACCATATGGAAACTCGGGCAGTACCCAAGGGCCCGGGATCAGTAGGGGCCCCATGAGATTCACCTGGTACCTTTTTCATAGGCTTTTTTGAGTTTGGGCAAGGACACAGGGGCCCCATGATCCCCTATTGCCCGGGGGCCCCATGAGTTGTCAGTCCACCCCTGATAAGGACTCACGGTGAAATTGAATGAGACACTGTGGGGACCCTGGGTTTTAGAGGCAACTCCATCACTGTGGGAGTAGTAAGAGTCTCTATTGGTGCTGCAGCAGGAGAGAAGGTACAGTAGAGACAGAGGTAGCACTTGCAGATGTAGTTAAGGACTGTACTCACTCTTCCAACTGGACATATCCCTCCTGCAAGGATTTGACAGCTTGGGTGAGGGCTGTGAGATCTCGTCCATAGGCGGCAGATCTCGCCCATAGGAGAGGTTCCTCTTACAGGCTCAGACATGGCTATCTAATACTGTCACATACCTCGTTGGTGAGCCTGACAGTCAGAGGAAGGCCTCTCATACAGCTCAGGCTTAAGGGCCACTGAGGGTGGAACAGCAACCACAAGAGCATGGCAGGGTATGAGTGCCTGGTCAGTCTGGTAGTCTGCGGAAGTAGCTGACACCTCACTGGATAGATGACAGGAGTAGAGCAGCTGGCTGCAGGCAGATGTCACAGCAGAGCAGGCTGGCAGCAAGGTGGCATAGCAAAGCAGGCTGGTAGCAAGCAAGCTGGCAGCAGACAGGTGGCACAGCAGAGCAGGCAGGTGGCACAGCAGAGGAGGATACAGAGTCAGACCAGCCGGGTCTTTAACAGACGGGCAGATCAGGTATAGACGGCAGGCAGAAGCAAAGTCAGGTCACAGGCCAATGTCAGCAGCGGAAAAGGAAGATCAGAGAGAGACAGGAGGCAGGGGCAGAATCCAGGAGACATGTCAAGGTCAGTGCAGGTAGCGTTCAAGCAAGGTCAAGACAAGCTGGGCCAATCACAGGTATCCAACACAAGAACAGCCACAGGAATACACTTAAATAGGTCACTTGGCACCAGCATCAATGGGGAGTGTGCACAAGCCTTCACATATGCATGTTCCTCTGCACAGCTGGACGGGCACCCACAGGATCGCAAATTTGTCTGCACCTAGAAACTTTAGTTGCACTATGGCCAGCGTGTTTCTGACAAGTAATTTGATTTTTTTTATAGGATATATTTTATAGCAGAAAGTAAAAAATATTTTTAGGTCTTTTTACAAAATGTCCATTTTTTTTTGGTTTATATGATAAAAAATAATTTACCACCAAAAGGAAGCTCTATTTGTGTGACAAAATTATAGAAATTTAATTTGGGTACAGTGTTGCCTGACCACACAATTACCAGTTAATGGTCATGAAGGGGGTAAACCTTTTGGAGCTCAAGTGGTTAAATATAAAACTGACATTGCAGCAAGTATAGCTGCTTTTCTTTTTTTCATTTAGACTCTGGGGCTTGAGAATTTATCTAATCAGCTTTTATCATCTTTTTCTGAACAGGTCCATTCAGTCTTGTCCCCTCACTCCTTGGTGCCTTGTAAATGTCTCCTTTAGGAATGGCTTACTTGCATTTACTCTCAGGGAGAAGCTGTGAGCCACTTACAATTAGAAGCAAAGTGGCTTAATGGTTAGCACTTTTGCCTTGTGGTACTAGGATCCTTGGTTCAATTCGTAACCAGGACACTACCTGCCACAGTTTTGCATAATCTCCTTCTGCTTGTGTGAGTTTCCTCTTGGGTTTCCAGTTTCTCCACACACTCCAAAGACATGCTAGGTCATTAATAGCCTCCTGTTCAAAATAGCCCTAATATGTATGTATGTAAAATAGGCAACTTGAGAGCAGGGACTGATGGGCATGTACAATATGTAAAAGAGTTATGTACATTGCTGGTGCTATATAAATAACTGTGATAAAAACAGTACATTTGGGGAAATTGCTTCAGATTGAAATGTAAAAGAAAATTGTATAATCTATAGGCTTGAACAAATGAGCCTTTACAAATGGGATTAAAACAAAAGGAACTCATCTGTCCTAATCAGTAAAGTATGCCACCATTTTTAATTGCTTAGCAGCATGAAGTTAACTTCTTGCTGATAATCTCATTTACAACACATTACCATTTTTTTACAACTAAGATGTAGACAGTGGATTTGTTCTAGGTAGTGATTAAAGTAAAACTAAAGGGAAAACTTTTATTTTCAATTTACATAGTTATCCTGGCTGAAAAAAGACAAAAGTCCATCCAGTTCAACCATTAAAAAAAAGTTATAATCCTATACCCACAGTTGATCCAGAGAAAGGCACCCCCCCCCCCCCCCAGCAAAGCATGATCCAATTTGCTCCTTCTGGGGAAAATATTCCTTCCTGATCCCCTCAGATATTCCCTGGATCAACTTTACCTATAAATTATAGCATTGGATAGTATTTTTTGCTATCTGTGTCCCAATGGGGAGATTTCCCTTCATTTTTTGTCCCATAATTGAGAGAAAATCCCTCCTTCAAGGGTACCGTTCAAAGCGGGCAGGGGATACTGTGATCGCCATGTTACTAAGGTTTACTGATTTTAACTTAAATCATTAACAGGTTTTTAGAAAGTTTTACATTATAGAAGCACCACTTAAAAGACACATACATTTAACACACACTCACTCAATTTATTTGAAAAAACAAGAAAAATGGGTGACAATTTACATCTATTTATATATTAACATATTTTTTCCACAAATATATACATGAAACCTATCACAGTATTATAAGGCAGGACAGAAAATTAATTTTGCAAATAGTAGTCATCACTTGTCTTGTTACCTTATGCCATTGTGACCAATAGAAAAAATTCAAACTTTGCTGATTGAGGAAATGGTGCATTGAAATGGTGCTTTGGATGGGTTACATAGTCGCCCTCCTCTGTTCCACTGCAACAGCACTCATTCTGTTGTAAGGGAACTACACTCCTCTTGTTTGAAAAGCTGGATGAAACTTTATACATTTTCTGAACTTCTGGCCTGTGATGCCATCCCCTTAGGGTGGCTTCAAACTGCCCCACTGCACTTTGACCACCATGAGAGAACAGTGCAATGTACCCACGGTTTTGGTGCGTGTTAGCTGCACTTTATCATAGACTTCTTTTATGCCCTGTGGTTTTGGTGCATTTTCTGATAGCGCACCAACAGTACTGCATGCCACAGCACAGCAGTTTAGTGTGAAGCCACCAATAATGATAGGCCCCACCAATTCTTACCAGAGTTACAGATGGTGCACCCTATTGCATGATAAATACCATGCATATAGTGCATAGTGTACCATGAATAGTGTAGGTAAATCAGTCTGTATTTATGCAAGCCCCCTGGGCTTATATATAAAAAGCATGCTAGCAAATAAAAAAAACTTGTGCATAACCAATCAAAATCCTTGTTTCATTTTCAACTCTGGACTGTTGAAATGACAGCTGGAAGCTGAATGGTTGCTATGTGCTATTCTTTATTTAGCACACTATTCATAAATAAGGCCTGTAGGTTTTGTTGGTTTGAATGTCTGTCCACAGTTCACAACCAAACAATTTTACTGTAGTTTGACTTCAAAATTTATAATTTTTCTCAAAAATAAAACCAATTTAAAAGGCTGCACCTTAGTGGGCTCCATACAAAGAATGATAAAATTTTATTATACGTTTACTATTTTTGTATATACGCTTGAAAAATAGCAAATACAGGCACAGTAGCAGCAGCCATATTGTAGACGTAATCAACATTCATGAAAATGTGATCTATCTGTTCAATAGGAAGTGATAACAGTGAAGATTTTGCTAAAAAAAGGCTTCAACAATGTCAATTTGGTACTCCATCGTAATTTAATTTAAAATTATGGCTGTCTTGTCTCATTGATTTTATAAAAATTAAAAAATTGACAGGCTATTGGTTTATTAATTAAAATGACCCCTGCTCTGTTTAAAATAATATTTCTTGTTCAGACAATCTACATAATTAGTATTTGTTTACGACTTATCCCTAATCTGTCCAATATGGAAGAAAGGAAATGAGAAAGATATGAGAAGAAGTAAATGGCATAACCTCAAAAGCCAAACCTGTACACAATGATAAGATAAGGAAGAACAACTTAAAATGTTTGGTGGTAGAGCTAGTCTTCAGCTTTACACCTTAGAAGCCACCAATACAAATGCAGATCAAGATGATCCATTAGATTCTTGGCAAATTATTGACTTAATAAAGATTTATTTTAACAAAGTCACACTATCAGTAATACCCACAGAAATGACTGGTAGTTTCATGACTTAAAAGAGGTGGTTTCCACCTTCAGATGCCTATAGATGGTACATGGTGTCTGGTAGCATCTATTGAATACATTGATATTTCACGCGAGCTACATTGTGTTATTGTGGTAACTTTCTAAGTGCAAGAAAAGGTGTTCATGTACCTGCCATAAAGGAACACAGTTATACTGGAGAACATACCAGAACTGTGTTGTATCCTAGGGTAACAGAACTGCTGTCTCTATAAATGTGTTTAGCTTAAAAAAATCTTAAAAAAGTAGGAAACATATTTAGTTACCATTGTTCAATATCACATAGAAACCAGTAGATTAGGGGATGGCAGTTATGGATAGCACAGAACATTCTGATTGCATAAAAATATGCAAATGACATCATGCATCTATTTAATTGTGTGTACATCTCCTTAAAGAGCTTCTGTTCTTGTACAAGTCAATGCTTTGCTTTTGGTTTTCCTATACAATGTTCATCAGGAAACTGAGGCCGTACTTCACAAGCGAAGATGATCCATTGCCAAGCACTTGTTCCTTCTATTCCATCCAGCCAATTAATAGTGAACATTCCCCTTTGGACCACCAATCACTGATGTTACTGATACAGTAGTAAGTCAAATTTATTTGATAGCATAATGCCCACTAAACCTTTTGAATAAAAATAAAAGCTGCAAGAATGGAGTCTTGGGAGGTGCTGAATGGCTTACAAGTGTGGATGCATGGTGGCCTCTGTCTTCCTCTCACCGAGCAACACACTGTCAAACTGATATGTCAACTTCTTCTTGACTTTCCTGATCTCTCCAGTCTTGCCATAGTTCCTCAGAGCACGGGCCATTTTCTGATAAGTCATTTTTTTGCGGTTTCCTTTTTGTTGACCCCATCGATGAGCAAGCACTTCTTTGTGCTTGGATGAAAATTGGAAGGTCCCCCTCTCACGGTCCAACCACCAGATGCAATCTCTCATGTCTCCATTCTGCAGGAGTTCCAGAAGAAATTTGTATAATCGAACCTTCTTACGAACACAATCAACATTTTCAACTAAATAAAGAAAATACATTAAAATATCATATTATATTAACACAGGAAATTAAACTTTTTTCAAAGCTAGCACCAAAAAAACTTGCATGTTTGGACCGACGGCATATCATAACTGGGGTTAGGCTTTATGCCAGGGTAGTAAGTGGGCCTTGCCATTTCAGTAGCACAAGTTACAGACTTCACAAGGTTACAAAGAGGAGGGTATATAGGACTTAGATGATATAACAAATAAATAATATGCCAACATGAAGCATTGAGAAATGCTCTGTATGTAACCAAAGAATAACAATTTTTAATGATTGCTTTCCCAGGGGTGAAAAATTGTATATAAGTAATGTATAAGAACTTGTTAGTTTTTTTTAGTAATATATTATATAGGAAAAATAGGCTGCAATAATCTTGGATAAGATAAGCCACGTTCACAGAAGAAATGTAAGCTTTCAGAATAGAACTGTCATTATAATTACTGTAAATCTGATGGGTATGTGGCTCTGAAATGGCATGCAGCTACTAGATATATTTACAAAAACTAGGGACATATTAGATAGCTTTCCCTTGTAGAGAAGTATGGCTGAGCATGGGAAATTTTGTATTGTGTGTAAATTTAATGATTTAGTTTTCCAACATGCATTATCAATGTTAGTTTTATACTGGTTACACAGCCGTCATTTTTCTTGTTCAATCGGATTGATAGCTAATCCCATTTATAAGTAGATATTGACATTTATGGGTAATAACAACAGAGATTGGTGATCCAGGGAATATCCAGGATCATTAAGGGTTTTTTTCCTCTGCTGCAGCAAATTGGACCATGGTTAATATGTTGGGTTTTTTTTTTCTTCCTCCAGATGGACTGCGGGTATAGGATTGTGCATATGGAGGTTTTCTATTTTTTTTTTTTTTTTCTACTGGTTGAACTAGATGGACTTGTGTCTTTTCAGTCTAACTATGTAGCTAAATAATGACCATTCTCTGCAGTGACATGCTAATACCCAAGACCATGTGTGTTAAAGAGTGACCCTCTGTCACCAGGTTCTTCATTTAAAAAAAATGCTTTTATAAATCTGTTAACTTACTGCTGGTTGGTTGCAGTTTGAATTGGATTAGCTTTTTTTTTTTTTTTTTTTTTTTAACTCCCCCCAAAAATTATTTTCAATGGCTTGGGCAAAGTCTACTGTAAAGGATTTACATATCTGTTTGCTATATTGCTTTATAATAGCCATATATAATACTGATTTATTGGAACCTGATGTTGCTCTTTAGTCTTTAGTGATTTATGTGACAGCCATATAATCATCACTTTACTCATTTATATTCAGCTGTCTTGCATGCAGAATATACAGTAATTATAAAGATGTTGGCCAACCAGTTAACACTGGAAGCTGATTGTGAGGTCAAGGCCATCATTTTTTTGCCCTTTTGAACACTACAAAAATGATATTAACTAATAAACAAAGGGATTAAAATGGCTTTAATTTAATTGCTTCCCTGGATTTTTTTCCTCACTGACCAGAAGCTCCAGTAACGTTTACTGCAATGCAAGGCCTGGTTTTCTCATAAATTATTAATAGAATATTATTAGATTAGTATCCTGAAGGGCACACACTTTATAGCTGAATAAAATCAAGAAAAATGTATCCCCTTCTCTCTTCTTTGTACAGCTTCAGATAAATTAGCGATAGTCGCAAAGAAAACAGCTACTGCTGTGCTCTCTTTTTAGAAGACATAGAATGCTGTGCAATTCCTGTGTCATGGGGGCACCATGGATTAAATGTTTCCATAGAATGAATTCATATAAAAAAATTATATACAGCAGTTGGAAAACCTGTAACTTAAAAATGTCAAAGTATTTAAACACCAACATATTTATTTATAATAC
This sequence comes from Staurois parvus, assembly GCF_062004578.1. Taxonomy (NCBI): domain Eukaryota; kingdom Metazoa; phylum Chordata; class Amphibia; order Anura; family Ranidae; genus Staurois; species Staurois parvus. The sequence goes on from NW_028317904.1 coordinate 43,355, forward strand.
TTATAGAAGTTTTAAAAGTGTAAAATAATGTAATAGATGTAATACCGTGTTCATAGCATGCTTGAGAATCATCAGTGTCACTATCTGACACCTCTAGACTGGGTATTTCACGAAAGTCTTCTTCCTCGGACAGCGATGGGCTGCTGACATTGCAGAGTAACTGATAGGACTGTGGGTAGGAATTTATTATCTGGGGGAAAAGTAAATATGCTCTTGATTACATGAGTTTGGATACAGGACTGAGTTATCTGAATATTAAATCTACAACAGATAATCAGTTTGCTCAAAACAGGTAGCTTAAAAAATTTAATTCACCAAACCCATTTTAGTTTCTGCATAGCAATAGCAGCTGCAACATATGTGGAAACCTATAGGCAGCAGAGTTCCCAAGATGACACATTCACTTTTAATTGGTCTACTATCAAATAACTAAAAGGTTGTAGTACCTGCCCCCACAAAGTTACTAGCCTTCTATCATGTACACCCAATACCGTGTTTCCCCGAAAATAAGACACTGTCTTATAATTTTTTTGGCTCAAAAAAACACACTAGGTCTTATTTTCGGGGTAGGTCTTATTTTTTTAAATGTACAGGTGTGGACAGGGGGTGCAGAGGTGAGCTGCAGGCAGTTGTTGATTAGGGTTACTATAGGGAGGGCCGGCTGATGACAGTTGTGAGCTGCAGTCAGGTGTTGCAGAGGTGAATTGACAGGTGGGTTTCAAACAGGGTGCAGAGATGAGCCACAAACAGGGTGCAGGGGTGAGTTGCAGACAGGGGATGCAGAAGTGAGCTTCGGGTTCTATCTTCCCACACAGTGCACCAAGCGCACTCACCACTCCGCCTCTTCCATACTGGCTAGTGATCACCCCTGGGGCATTGGCTTCCATGGATTAGGCTGCAGAATGAGAAGCCCTGCCCCACCCCTAAACACACTGCACCCTCAGATATCTGTTCCTTCCCTGTCCCTCAGTGAGTTCAGAGGTAGGGGGGTTTTGTGGGAGCAGATAGTGCTGTTACTTACAAGAAGGATTGTCACTTGGAAACACAAAAGCCGCGCTTCTGTGTTTATAGGAGATAGTAGATATTGGTGTACACAGGACCAGTACTGTGAAGCGAAAAACAAACAAAAAGCGCATTAACCTTGCGCATTACCTCAATAAACCAAAATGTATTAGTCATAGAATAATACTCACAAACAAATGGAGTGTATCAAGCATGTGAGTCCACAAAGGGACTAAGAATAAAAGCAGCCTGCGTGAGTCCCATCATAGGAGTGGATACTTGGGTAACAGCTGACGCGTTTCAAAGGGCATCCCTTCTTCTACAAAGTAAGCTCTGAGGAAGAAGGGATGCCCTTCGAAACGCGTCAGCGGGTAACAAGTATCCACTCCTATGATGGGACTCGCGCAGGCTGCTTTTATTCTTAGTCCCTTTGTAGACTCACATGCTTGATACACTCCATTTGTTTGTGAGTATCATTCTATGACTAATACATTTTGGTTTATTGAGGTAATGCGCAAGGTTGCTGCGCTTTTTGTTTGTTTTTCGCTTCACAGTATTGGTCGGGCTTCCCCAGCCTTGTTTGAAGCAGCACAACTGCATATGCACTGCTGGCAGAAATTTTCAAGTCCTGATTCCATCTTCCTACCCCAGGTTGGGACACAGAGCGCAAGAGAGTTCGTTTTTCTTCTATAATACACAGGACCAGTGCCAGAGGTGGTGGAACACCTGATCACAACTAGGTCTTATTTTTGGGGTAGGTCTTATTTTCTGGGAAACAGGTATAGCCTACAGTCTTAGCACCTGATCAGAAATAATTAAAGAATTTACGAAAACACTGCATATGCAGGTAAGGGGCATCTGTAAATAAAAACAAACTGTGCAGCTCTGAGTAAAATTGAATAATGCCCTTGTTATAGGTGTAGGCTGTCTACAGTATGTACTTCCCAAAGCCTGTCTGAAAAGGTTCCAAATATGGCATCATCCCATCCTGCCTTGTTGCTAGGATGTTGCTAAGACACTCCCAGTTGTTATTGCTCACTCCCACTATCACAGGAATGAGCTCTCAAACTCTCACACCTGTGTGGCCCACCATCAAAGCATTGCTGAGCTCAGAAATACTGCGATGGGGAAGAGTCAATGCAAACGAGTTTGAATCAAAGTAGTAACTTGCTCCTGTGATAGGGGGGTGAGCAGTAACAGTTGAGAGTGTCTTAGCAACAAGGCAGAAAGGGATGGTACCAAAGAAAAGTATTACCAAGTCAGAATGCCCTGTCTAACTTTGAGATTGCTCAACAATAGCTACAAGTTCCTTCTTTTTGTTAAAATAGCAAGTATGCCAGTTTCCCAAACCACTTCCCTCATTTTAAAATCTGATTCCAGTAAAATAAAGACACTAAATAGGATACTAAGATTATCACCCAGGCCATGTGAAAAAAATATGTTTAAAGAAGACAACAGTACAAAACGGAGCAAAGTTGTATGCTTAAGATTTTAGAACTCAAATCATATTTGTGCAGAGATAAAGTAAGTATAAAGTTACATAGTTAATCTAGTTGAAAATAAAGACATAAGTCCATCAAATTCAAACAACAAAAAAAAAAAACGAAAACACACAACACGCACAAATAGAAAACCTCCATATACACTATCCAATACCCACAGCTGAGGAGGGCAAAAAGAACCCCAGTAAAGTGTTATCCAGTTTGCTCTAGCGAGAGGAAAAAATTCCTTTCTGATCCCCTAAGAGGCAATCGGATATATCCTGGATCAACGTTACCTATAAATATAGGTATCCAGTTATATTATATGCATTTAGGAAAGAATTCAGGCCTTTCTTAAAACAATCTACTGGACTGACCAGAACCAACTCTTGAGGGAGTCTATTCCACATTTTCACTGCTCTTACTGAAAAAGAAACCTTTCCCTATTTGGATATTAAATCTGTTTTCCTCCAGACGTAGAGTGTCCCCTTATCCTCTGTGATGATCTAAAAGTGAATAACTGTATACCAAGTTCACTATATGGACCACCTATGTATTTATTATGCACGTTGATCATATCCCCCCTTAATCTCCTGTTCTCAAAAGAGAATAAACTCAGTTCCTCTAATCATCCCTCACAGCTCAGCATCTCCATGCCTCTTATCAGTTTAATTGCCCTTCTCTGCACATTCTCCAGTTCAACAAAATCCTTTTTATGAACTGGTGCCCAAAATTGAACTGCATTTTGAAATATTGTTCACATTTTTTCAATTTACTATCTATGTGATATTGCCCTGCTTGTTAGAATTTTACCATTTAACTTCACATATACAGTATGTGCACTACTACCTTGCCTACTGATTGTAGACAGGCTTCTGCACAGGCAACAGATTCTTATTCTGATCAATATAGACATTTAAACCTAGGAATGCTGTGATTATCGCTAGCCTTACCTCAGTGTTGTACAGCTCTTCTGGCATTGGGCATGGTGTTGGGCAAGGAGCTGTGACATCTAGGTTCTGGCTGTAGTGGGGATAAGCATCCTGGGGATAGGGCATCTGGATGTTCCAGAGTGGTGTAAGCTGATCATTCTCATTAACTTGTGGCTCCATCCAGTTCATGAAGTCTGAAAGAAAAAATGAAAAATAGTCAGAAACATAACAAACATACAAGCAAATTCCTAAGTGATTAAATATAGAATAGCTTATAATAGTTTGTATTCTAATTTATGTAAGGAGTGAAGCTAGCCATACACCGATAGAATTTCATTTGATTGTTCCTACAGAAATTCTGAAAATTTGTAAGAACATTTGATCTTGCCAGCACTGAGACAACTATTTTCGCTCGAAATCTCATACATTTTTTTCCAGACTTCCTACTTGAATGGAATTCCAGACAAATAAATAGGTTTCTTTGTGCATTAGCATATGTTCATGCTCATCACAATATGTACAATTTTTTTAAACATATTTACAGTTAAAATTTCATACATTCAAGAAAAATTTTCCATGCTTGTTCTTTGAATTTTCTCATCACTAGGGTCAAAAATGGTCATCGATCTAAGCTCACTAACCATTAGAAAAATGGAAGAAAACAAACATTTTCAACCAAAATACTACTAGTGCATGACCAGCGTAAAGTAGAACTATAGGCAAAGCTTTTTTTTTGATCTTGGATAGCGTAGGGAGTGTTATAACCCCTGTCAGTTTTTCATCTTTGTCCCTTTAGGGAGATTTCCCTTCACTTCCTGACCAATAACCACAACAGGAAGTGAGAAAAGATCTCTCCAAAGTGGGAAGAATCCCTGGTGGTCACCAGAGTCAACAAACTAGTGTTGCCATGGAAGATTTCTTTATTACTGGTTTTGGGACAACCCATAATTTGGGATTTTCTTTACTTTAATTTTTTGGTGATAATAGTAAAGATGGCAAATAGAGAGGATGAAAAAAAATGACATTAAAGATTCATTTTAAAAAAAATTAAATAAGAAACATGTTGTGCGAAAGTGTTTGACACAGTTCGCTACACATGGCTATTGTGTAAGCTCTTTTTACAGGCTTGGAAAAATCTGTATGTAAATGGATAGAAAACTGGCTAAAAGATCATATTCAGACAGTAGTGGTTAATGATTCATACTCTGAATGGTCTAGGGTTGTCAGTGGTGTACCCCAAGGTTCAGTGTTGGGACCCTTACTTTTTAATATATTTATAAACAATATAGGGTCTGGGATTAAAAATCCCATGTCAGTCTTTGCAGATGACACCAAGCTGTGCAGTGGAATAACGTCCTTACAGGATGTCTCCAATTTACAAGCTGACCTCAATGCACTGTTTAATTTGGCAGCTATGTTGCAAATGAGGTTTAATGTTGATAAATGTAAGGTTATGCACTTGGGGGCTAAGAATATGCATGCATCATACATACTGGGGGGGGGGGGTACAACTGGGGGAATCAATGATGGAGAAGGATCTGGGAGTTCTGTTAAATCATAAACCTATTAATGGCATGCAATACCAAGCTGCGGCTTCTAAAGTGAGCAAAATCCTCTCTTGTATTAAAAGAGGTATAGACTCCAGAGAGAGAGATATCATATTACCCCGGTACAAATCATTAGTAAGACCTCATCTAGAATATGCAGTTCAATTTTGGGCACCAATTCACAAAAAGAACATTGGGGAACTGGAGAAAGTACAGAGAAGGGCAACTAAACTAATAAGAGGCATGGAGGAGCTCAGCTATGAGGAAAGATTAGAGGAACTGAATTTATTCTCTCTTGAGAAGAGGAGATTAAGGGGGGATATGATCAACATGTATAAATACATCAGTGGTTCATATAGTGAACTCAGTGTATAGCTATTCCTCACAGAGGACAAGGGGGCACTTTTTAAGTCTGGAGGAAAAGAGATTTATTCTCAGAAATTGGAAAGGGTTCTTCACAGTAAGAGCTGTGAAAATGTGAAATAGACTCCCTCAAGAGTTGGTTCTGGCCGGCTCAGTGGATTACTTTAAAAAAGGTCTGGATTCTTTCCTAGATACACAGAATATAACTGGATACTAACATTTATAGGTAAAGTTGATCCAGGGAATATCCGATTGCCTCTTGGGGAGATCAGGAAGGAATTTTTTCCCCTGCAGGAGCAAATTGGATCATGCTTTGCTGGTTTTTTTGCCTTTCTCTGGATCAACTGTGGGTATAGGATTATAGTTTTTTTATGTTTGAACTGGATGGAGTTTTGACTTTTTTCAGCCAGACTAACTATGTAACTATGTTATGCTTACTTGCTCTGTGCTATGGTTTTGCCTTGATCCTCTTCTGGTGGGGTTCCCTGCTGGCTCTCCAGGCTCCTCCTCTTCGGCAAGTGCCCCCATGGAGAGATACCTGTGCAGGCTCACTCCCAAGCTGTCTTGTCTGTGTATATTGACACAGAGTGGGTGGCTCGGCTGCGCCCCCACACGCTTGTCACAGCATTTGATTAACAGCAATGGGAATTAATGGCTGCCACTGCTATCAATCTGCCCAGTGAGGAGGGAGACAGTGGCAAGAGCCGTTGCTCTCGTGCACATCGCTGGATTGGACTGGGGTCCGATTAAGGTGAAAAACCTTAAGGCTTTAAAGAGGACGCATACAACAATAAAAACTGACATTGTGTTCTAATCCCACTCTACGCTTTCCAAAACAGAAAAAAAAGTTTTGCCTTTAATTATACTTTAACTAATCACCCTACTGCATTACAGCCCATGCTATAGGGTGTTCCTGAGTGCTGCTGAAGCCATGATTAAAAAAGAATATGAAAAATAAAAAGTGCCTTGTGCATTTGTTGAATTAACTGATTTCCCGATTTACTGTTACATTTGACAATCTTGTGTGTGTATTTTACAGAACTGCAGCAATTTTAATCTTGCCTGTTGTGTGCATTTTGTGTATGGCGGGTAGCTTAAAAGTTCTCCCAAATGCATAACCATAAAAGAACAAATCATAAATTATTATTCACTAAACTTTGACACACCTTTTGTTTTTGCCTTTTTGGGCTCTATGTAGCTGACTCGTAATGCCATCAGATATGTTGCGATATTGATGGCTAATGTTTTGTACTTTTTACTACTTAAAGATTTCAATAAACATCTAAGAAAAAAACTTTTGACACAGCAAAACAGAAGTTGTTCTAAAAAAAATATGGAAAAAATAGAAATGACCTATTACAAAGTGCTGAGGCTTACAGATGCCACTTTGTAGCTGAATATATGGCACTTCTATAGCAATTTGCATAAAAACTGCTGAGTGATGATATTACAAGCAGGTCTGTTTGGTGGGAAGCTGGGGCTGATTAGCATACAGCTGCTGCTGGGCAAAGCAGTCAAACAATGGTGTGACACTGAGACAGTTACATTCAAAATACAAATAATGTACTTGTAGGTGAGGTCATTTACTGATAAATAACTGTTACCTGCATTGTGTCAAAAATCTAAAATGTACAAAGGAACCAGACAACATTGGATTTGTTTAAGAATCTGCATATTCTTTCTTAAAGGATATCTTCAGATTTTTTTTCATTTGATTCCCCTTTAAAAAAAATTGCCAGAAACAAAACTACTTACCCTTTCTACACTCCAGCGCTGTCATCCAAAGTTCCTGGCTACCTCTCATCTCTCGGGTTTAATGACGCCCAGTGTCATTCAACCCACATCCTATATGCCTAGTCTGTCATCACCCTGGGGTTCTGCAACCTGCAGTCACAGAATATTGCAGAGAATGGAACACCCATCGCTGACACTGGGGGAATACAGGAAGATACCAGGGCCATCACATGACTGCCCTAAAAAAGATGTATAGAATTTAAAAATCTGTGGGGAGAGGGTGTTCCAGGAGAGGAAGAAGGGCTGCTTAACACAAAGTTAAGAAATGGTGTGGTGCTTCATCTAATGGAAAGTTGAAACCATAATCCCAGTATTGTATCTATTACTGAGATTTTGATTTCAACTTCCCATTGAGGTATCATTCCCCATTTTTAGTATTTACGTATGTGTCCAATGTTATCTGGAGCAAGCACCACACCATTTCTTAACCATCCATTATATATATGGAGACACATAGGTGAACTGCTTTCTACAACCAAGTCCTTTGATTCATTGCTGGTGGTAACACACAAATATATTTTATATCTGTTATCAACACAGAGTTTGTCTTTAAATTTATATAACATGCAGGTATAAAGTGATTCAAAAAGGCTTCACTGTTTTTATGCAAAATAAAAAAATAGGTTTATACTTACCTGCTCTGTGCAATACCATTGCACAGAGCAGCCCTGAACTCCTCTTCTGGGGTACCCCACCAGCGCTCTTGGCTCCTCCTATTTTGTGTCTACCATCATAACAAGCCACATGCTATGGGGGTAGATGTGCAGGCTCATTCCCAAGCCAGGATGTGCATGTCCATAGACACACACACAGTTTGGCTCGCCCCACTCAGCCCCCATACTTCCTCCTCACTGGATTTGATTAACAGCAGCAGGAGCCAATGGCTACCGCTGCTATCAATCTACCCTGTGAGACCAGGGAGAAAGAGCTGCGCAGCTGCAGACAGGCACAACACTGCATTAATACAGTAAGTATATAGGGAGGTGGGGAAGGAAACAGTTAGTGAAAGGTTTTTTTACCTTAATGCAGGTAATGCATTAATGTGTTACTAAAGTCAAACTTAGAAAAAAAATTTAAATAACAAACATGTTATACTCACCTGCTCTGTACAGTAGTATTGCACAGAGTGGCCCCGATCCTCCTCTTCTCAGGTCCCCTGTCAGTTATCCTGGCTCCTCCTCTTCTTTGAGTGCCACCATAGCAAGCTGCTTGCTATGGAGGCACAAGTCTCTGCACACTCCCGAAATGTGTGTCTATAGGCTTACACAGTGGGACTTAGTCCCCCCCCCCCCTTACTGCATTCAAGTGACAGTAGCAGGAGCCAATAGCTCTTTCTGCTGCTCAAGTGCTGTGTGAAGAGGAAGAGAGAGTAGAATATATGCAGCCATGTACAATGCTGGATCTATTCTCCTCTCTCTTCCTCTTCACACAGAGAAGGGGTGGGGGGGACAGAGAAATAGAATTTTTTTTTTACTATAATACAAGGAATGCATTGTTTTTAGCTTAAGTATCACTTTAAGGTAAAAAAAACACCTTATAACTTTAACTTTCATTTTTATTTTTGAGGGGAGGGATCACATTTTCTAGCAGAATGTAGAGAATGGCATTTCCCCCACCGTGTAACATTTCCTGGGATACCCATGTCACACATCCCAGGAGGCTTCACTGCTATATGGAATACACTGCATATGCATAGTCATCAGGGGGATGGCGCCAGGACCCAGGAGAAACAGCCAGCATCCTGGTGACATCAACAAATAAGATGGCCACAGGGGACCCAGTGTGCAGCAGCTTTCAGTGGATTACGGCAGGACAATGATGGATTCGCTGGGGACTCATTGAGTATGTTATTTGTGCTCAACCCAGCAGACCAAGCAAGTGGGAGCTAAAAGGAAAATGGGCCACATAAATGGAGGTTTGTCATTTGGCCTACACACTTTTTTCTAAAGGGTGTCCCTCTTAGCCATCTCAGAAAGTTGGGAGATATGCACAGAGATAACAGTTGCTCCATCTATTTGTCATTTTGATAATGTAATAATCTAATGTCTATTATGTAGGCTGGATCAGTGACAATTGCTATATTTCCCTAGATCAAGGTTTCTCAACCAGGGTTCCTCCAGAGGTTGCTAGGGGTGCCTTGAGCAATGAGCAATTTTTGCCTCTTAGTTAAGTTCCCACTGACACCATTGATCTTTTTAGCAATCTGTAAGGGGATAATTCTTCCCAATGACCACAAGTGTAAGGAGCATTCTTCCCATTGACTCTGATGTATCATGAATTGTAGATAGTCATTTTTAGCGCCTGAGACCGGAAGTTATGTCAAGGGTTCCTCTGCGTTGAGAAAGGCTGCTCTAGATAAACCAGTGCTAGCAGTTGCCAGCATGCTTCTTCCCTTTACTCAGCTAAACATTGCTACTTAGTCAAGTCAAACATTTGGGTTTAGTGATGCACCAGCAGATTCAAGTGTCTTAACCGCCTTTGAGAGCTCATTTGTGGTTAGAGGAACCTAAAACACACTTGGCCAGGCTTATAACAAGAGAAATAGGAAGACTTAGGCCACATATAGCTTGAAAAAGAGTGTAGGCTCCAGCAATGAATGGGTTACCTGAAGTTTATGTCACCTGTCCAGGAGAAGGGGGGGGGGGGGTGAGATAATAGCAACACACAGAGATAGTGATAACTGGAGTGCTAATGACAGGCTTCAGTTGCAGGGAGGAGACACTAGTACCTTTGTTATACCATCATTTATCTGCCAGCTACAATTTTCCATAGAGCACTCTTGCAAATTTTCTAGAGGGTCATTTGCATGCCATCTCAAGTCCTGACAAGGTCTTTGTATTTGTGCCTTATGCATAAGAAGAGCTTTGTAGTTGTAAGGTCAGATAATGAGGACAAAGTAAGAAGACTGTCTTGTACTTTTGCATACACCTTTTATATGTACCTGCATCTGTTCTAATATCAGCCTCCTTTCTTAACTCACACAGCAGCATTTAGACTAGAAGAAGGAGCAGCACCAGAAGCCAAACAATGGTCAATGCATGCACATGTGCTGACAGGAAACATCAAGAGAGGAGGATAGGAGAAAGTGAATTGAACTGATCACTTATTCATGTGTTGCTGCTCCTTCGTTGACCAATACGCTGCCTGTTTCTAAGTTATTGGTCCATGGCAACCAGCATATCTTCAAAATGTGACATAGGTCATGAAGACTCATAAGGGTTGGTGATCACAGCCTTCTTTCTCCCTGCCTACAGTGCAGCCCCAACCTACTTTTTTAGTGTTCATTGAACCCAAGCATCATAGTAACATTTTCTTAGCAGTCCTATTGCTGGCAAGTTGGATTGCTACCTCCTAGATTGTAAGCTCGAAAGAGCAGGGCCCTCGATCCCCTCATGTTTTGCATTGTATTGGTATTGTACTGTCGCATGTTCTGTCCCCCTTTGTAATGTACAGCGCTGAGCAAACCATTGGCGCTTTATAAATACTGTATAATAATAATAATATTACATGGCTGTAGGTACGATCCACCAATCTAAGATCACCCAAGCCTCAGTGCATCAGTGCAGCATAAAAAGGAACCTGAGGACCCCCCAACCTGAACTCATTGCTTTTTGGGTTCAGGGTTTCAGATAACCAAATAACCTTACACCTCTGCATGATTTTTTTTAAACCAATCCAACAATGCTGCATGGATGCAGACTTGGGTGGTCTTAGATTGGCGATGCATACCTACCCTAAGAGCCATATCATCTAGAAGCAATCCCACTCACCAGCAATAGGAGCGCTAAGAAATCACTTCTAACTATGAAGTCACACCCTAGCAAGCTAGAAGAGCAAGATGTCCTTCCCCCCGCTAGCACGAGAGATTCAATAGTGTTCTGTGCCAGTGAGGAAACAATTCTATAGAGCTAAGTGAAGCTCCCCTGGATCATTCTGCTGCTGATGACGTGTCATCAGCAGAAAAATCGTCCATGTGCAAATAGCCCAAAGACTGCCAGGGGCAACAACTGTCTCAAATGAGAGCAAACTGTATATTTTAAACATTAATTCTCCAGCTGTCAAGTTTCAGCAGAGATTTGAATCTAATTGGTTGAAATTATTTGCCAGAAGTTGTAATATATGATACCAGGAGAAAAAAATGTGCTTGGTATAGTCAACCATAATAACAGTGACTCAATCAAAGTGAACATACTGGTGTCATGGCTTGCTATCGTTCACACTGATAAACTGCACAGTGATCCCAGTTCAACTTCTGGCAAACCTTCAATTGATAGAGCCTCAAAGGTAAAATATTAAAGGTTTTGGGTACTTAAATACCCCAAAAAATTAAAACTGATGTTTTACTGTATATTTTATATTGGATACTAACATTTATAGGTAAAGTTGATCCAGGGAATATGCGATTGCCTCTCAGGGGATCAGGAAGGAATTTTTTCCCTGCAGGAACAAATTGGACTGTGCTTTGCTGGGTTTTTTTGCTTTCCTCTGTATCAACTGTGGGTATAGGATTATAAAAAATTTTTTTATGGTTGAACTGGATGGACTTTTGTCTTTTTTCAGCCAGACTAACTATGTAACTATATCAGTTTTTACTTTATGTATACAATCTCTCTTTTACAAATAGACACCATGGGCTACCCAAGAGACATTAGCAGTAGGCTGCTTCCTCGCTTGCTTTGACTGATTGAAAATTTGGACTGTGCTGTCTGATAAGGGAGGAGTTAACCAGTTCGGTGTGTAAAAGTGCAGCCTATCTGGATGGCGTTTATTAGATTGCTAAATCATGGTGTATATATTGGGTAATATGTTATGTTTGTATGCACTAAAACTGACTTTCACATATTTGTTACTGAAAATTTGTGTTTGATAAAAAATATGCACTAATATCAAGTGACATAAAAATTGCAACTACCACCATTTTATTTTCCACAGTATTTGCTTTCAGAAAATATATACTGTTTTGATGCTTCAAAAATGTACAGTTTAATATGTGTGCAAAAACAGAAAAAATTTCTCTGCTAGACAAAAGTTTAAACAAGGGCAAAACCAGCATTAAGGGGCATACAGTATATCACATGCCTAAATGTGAACTGCTGCCATCACATTTTTAAATCTCAACTCCAAGCAGATATGAAAAATACAAATTAATTTATTCATCAATACATTCTTATATTTGTTTCTTTTATGTTAACAGTGGGAGTACCTGAATTTGATCTGTTATCTGCCTAATGCAGTCCTTGTACAGCAGAGTGCAGAGGGAAGGAGTGAGAAGCAGCACAAGGAGCTAATCAGATGTGTTGCAGTGTAAGTAGCATGCTGATAGGAGGAGATAACAGAGAGACACTTAAGCTCAACATTTTGTCGCCATTCCTTTCGCTGTCTAGTCACAGGATGGAAGGGGGGTGTGCAGTGGCGGACTGACAACTCATGGGGCCTCTGGGCAATAGGGGATCATGGGGCCCCTGTGTCCTTACCAAAACTCAAAAAAGCCAATGAAAAAGGTACCAGGGGCATCTCATGGGGCCCCCTACTGACCCCAGGCCCTTGGGCAGTGCCCAAGTTTCCAAATGGTCAGTCCACCCCTGGGGGTGTGTGTAAGTGCAAGTGAAACTGCAACAGAAAAAGATCAGGAACTCTCCCCTGCCAGATAGGATTTTGTTGTGTGGCAGAGCTGTGTGAATTTCAGGGCTGAATGGACAGAAATACAAAACCTTTGTCAAGTAAAAGCTTCCCAATGTGTATTTCATCTGTGTATTTAGCTGTTTAGCTGGTGTGGTACCAGTCAGTGCTATATAAAGATCATCAGCCAGTATATTACGGTCTTATGTAAGTCTGAGAGTCCTGAGCAGGGCTATCACTTCCAGCCTATTCACTAGCTGGCATGAAGAGAAGGAGCTCCATCGTCCGGTGTAAGCTTCGATTAAACCTGGTCAAAGCTTACACAAAGACTCCTTTTCTAACACTAGTGCCCTGATATTGGATAACGTATTAGAACACCCTGCACTCTACACTTGTACCCTGTGGCTTTGTAAATGAGCCTGTTCATATGCAGGATATGTATCAATAAAGTTTGCTACACATGATAATAGTGTCCTGTCTCCAGATCAGATATCTCCCTTATTTAACTAACAAATCCCCATGATGTCAGTGCATCTGGTGCAAACAAGGCCTTTGGTGTTTGCAGGAATATGCAGCAAAAGGCATGACAGTATTCAAAGGCAAAATGTATAGACATAAGAAATTCTGTTATAGTGCTCATTCACATGAAGGCTTTGCATTAAAAAAAAAAAAAAATACTTGTCATGTTGCATTTTGGATCCTGTGTTTTTTTTCCATTTTAGTTAAGAAGCACTGATGGCCAGGAGTCCTGATGCAGTGCTATGTAATAGATGCGTTTTGAAAAGGAACTGATGTAAATGAGTCATAATGTATGCCTTTTAGAATAGGGATAAATCTTTACCTATGTGAGGATCTGGCTCGGTGGTCTGTGAGAAGTTAAGGTGTTTAGGAAAAGCTTCCAATTCCTGAAGCATCATATCTGGATACTGCTGAAGAGAAAAGCCAGTAAAGATTAGAATAGTTTTAATTACATAATGACCCATTTATAAAGTATTACAGAAAAAAACCCTCTAAAAACATATATAACATATATACATTCACAAATACACATCTTTCTTTCCAATCTATTTTGTCCAGGTAGCCAAAGGAAATATCTAGTACTTTTGGGTATAGAGGAGCATGTGATATCACTGGGTCAGTCAGTAATGTCACATGGGGATTCCATAGCCTTGTGTAAGCTCTGACTCCATTGGCTTATGTTTACACAGGGCTTCTGCTCCTGTGACTGATATTTCAAATTTTAATAGATGCTGGATTAGTAAACAATTAAATAGTTTCTTATATCGCTTGGGCACTCTATTGGTGAGAAACCCAATCTTGATCTTCTCAGTGTGCTCACATGCTGTGGCCATTGTAATGGGTTCCATCTTTCTCTGCTAGGTATATTTTTGATATTGTGGAGAATACAAAAAGGAGGAGTTGAAAAACACAAAGGTTGGCAGGCACACTCAAAAATCTAGGAAGACTGATCCCATTGTTTGAAATTCCAAGACATATAAAAAACCAGATTTGACCCAGCTCACCATGCTTCATCTATACTTTCAATATTGGCTTTGGAGGAACTGAACCTTTCAATGCCAAGTAATCAATGGCAGAGTTCATGTTGGAGGATCTGTATTTATAATTTGGTACTTATCATTAGTCATGTTCAGATTGGAAACCACGTGCTATATTATTCATACAGAAAAATCTATCAATATAGTATAGGAGTGTGTTTTCCAGGTTCAATGACAATGACAACTATAGTAGTCATCAGTGGTGGTAATGAATATACAAATATCCCTATAGGAAAGTACATCAAATGTTACATATACACCAAAATGGCTACAAAAATGTAAGACACATATACCAACACACAACAGTCCCAACATGACATAGCAAGTATATTCAACAGGCATACAGCAAAAAGGGACTTTGAAGAGTGTACTTTGTAGGGTACACAGAACCATTTTTCTAGCACCCTTGTTTCAAATTTTTAATCTAATGAACCTCTGAGGCCTACTACCTGTATTACATTACATGTTGTACTGCAAATTTCTCTTGGAGCTTTGTAAGTCTGACACCTGACTTAGGATGGAAGCCTTGGCGGTAGAAAATGTAGATTGAATTATTGGTGGTCCAAAAGGTATGTATAATTTGCACACAATGTTCCTTATATTCCTGGCCCTACATTTCAGTCTAAAAACAGTTCAACCACTGGTTATCCATTACTTAGGGACATTACAGCATTGAAACACCCCATGCGCAGTGAATGGGATGCTACTTACAATAGAAGTGCAATCAGGTATACATGCTTCATGGTACATGATCCATGTTAATATCTTAAATGTGGATGAACCATCATGGCTTCCTATTCAACACTCCCTCTCAAAATCTATTTAACTTTTCCAGAATAGTCTTGTGGATGTTTAATGCTGTTTTACCTAAGCTTCAGTCACCCTGACAGTGACAGCCTTCCTTTGTTAAAATGAGTGGAGCCCAGGGGGCATTTGCCCTCTTTCACCCCTCACTGGCCTTCCTTTGCCCATAGTACAAGGTAAAACTACAAGTCCTAGCATGCAGATAATATGAATTGCATATGCCTCACCACTACCTGACATTTTTCTGATGCCTCCAACAATGTGCAAAGAGTCAAAGAGCAGGAGGAGGAAACTTTTTACACACAAGAATGGTAAAAATAAATACTCACATGTCCCAGATATACTGGGTTTGATTTACTAAAACTGGTGTACTTAGAATCTGCTGCAGCTGTGCATGGCAACCAATCAGCTTCTAACTTCAGCTTGTTCAATTAAGCTTTGGCAATTAAACCTGGAAGCTGATTGGTTTCTATGCAGAGCTGCACCAGATTGTGCACTCTCCTGTTTTAGTAGCTCAACCTCATGGTGTCACACACTTATAAAAACAACCATATATAAAATATATGATAAAATAAAAAAATACTTACTGAGCAATTAAAGGAGAGATTATCGAATCTGTGGGAAGTAAGAAAATATAGATTGTCAGGCAAACATTGAACATTTTATTACATGTCTGCATTGAACATTACATTACATGTATTCTGTTATGTATCAGGAGCTATTACAGGATTATCCTTACTACATTCACTAAAAAGGTTGGCAACTCTTTCTGAAAATGGCATTTTCATGGATTTCATTCCTATTCAATGGCTTAAATACTTTTTGATAGACCACCTAAAGCATACAGATTAGGAGTTCTGACTACCCTATGGGTTCAAGATCAGGGAGCATTACATTTGAAACAAGAGACAGCCAGGAAACTAACATCTTCAGAAGGAGGTCAGATGTGGTAACTCCATACTATTCTCATCACGGGATTCCATTCAAACAAAATTCCCAAACTACCCGTATGCCCAGGATGGCCCAATTTAGTTGGAACATCACAATAGTTTTGTGATGACTGCATTAACTGGTTTCCATTTCAGTTTCTTTATTGTCTGTTCCTAATACCACCAATAGTGTTACTTATCATTAAAAATGAAACTGGATTTTGGGCAGAAGGAGCTTATTTAAGAAAAACCCATGTATTTCATTGGCATTTACTTTTTGTTTCCAGTGTATCCAGGTACAAACATCTACATTTTTGGAAAAACCCTTTTTAATCCCTGCATCTTCCACCAATCACAAGTTAAATTTTCAAAAGATTTGTTGACGATTGAAGAAAATGAATAATCTCTCAGCAATGCTTTTTGTACTTAGAATTGAGAACACTTAACAAAAAATATGGTCCAAAAATAATTAAAGTACAACAATCTGTGTATGGCCAGCTTTTCACCTATTGGAGGTAATCCTGTCCTTGTAACTCCGTGAATGATAAACAGTCAAGGAAATAAACAGTGTGGACAGTCAGAATTATTGCAAAATGTAAAATTCTGGTGCAATCAGTTTAATTCTCTAGGTCAACAGATACAAATTCAATCTGTTTTGACTGGATTGATTGCTCCTGCTGTGCTCCTTATACTGGCTGACACCTAACAAGCTTAATACACATTCTTGAGTTAAAGTGTTTGCAAGAATACCAGGATCTATACCCTTTGTGCTATATGGGGAGGGCTGTTCTCTGAAGCTGGATAGTTGGTTTAAGTGAGTCATAGACATGAGATGATAGTTAAACATCTAGTCCCAATCACATTGAGCTTTATTTTGGACAATTTTTAGGCATGAACATAAAGGCAGTCAAGCTATGCTGTTATTTTATGGAGAAGGGAGAAGGAAAGTATGTGCAATTGCTTACAATGTTAGACTACTTGGGGGAAGGTAGAGGTTTTGGTATTCACCAGAAACTGATTTAAACCTAGGTTCACACTGATGTGGTGTGGAATTCGCAGAGTTTTCTGTGCAAATTCCGCACCGCATCACAATCACAACCCATTCATGCGAACCGCTGTGGGTGTGTATGTTAAGTTAACAACACCCCAAAATCAGTCTGCAAAACGCAGTGCGATATGCAGAATAGCATCGGATATCGTATGTACTCTCCAGCGCCTCAGGATATGCACAGCCAAAAGGGAAGCCAAGGGTACCAGGACAGCGACAACCAAAGGAAATGCTTCAGGGGTGCAGCCCTCCTCAGAGAAATCAGCCACTGGATAGAGAGAAAACAGGGGGCGCACACACCTAGTGCATTATCCAAGGTTTATTGTAGGAGTGAAAGAATAATAAAAACATACTCACAGACGAAGCATGTATCTAAAAAGCATAGAAAAATGACAATGGCCACAACGGCAGGCAAGGTGCTCTCACTGTCAGTGCGGTCAAATGGCTGACGCGTATTGATGCATCAACAGCAAGGCTCTTACTTTCCATTCATCATACATCAGCATCAGAGGTTGGTCATCAGCTCTGAGGAAAGGGATTTGTCCCCGAAATGCGTCAGCCATTTGACCGCACTGACAGTGAGAACACCTTGCCTGCCGTTGTGGCCATTGTCATTTTTCTATGCTTTTTAGATACATGCTTCGTCTGTGAGTATGTTTGTATTATTCTTTCACTCCTACAATAAACCTTGGATAATGCACTAGGTGTGTGCGCCACCTGTTTTCTCTCTATGCAGAATAGCATCGCATGGGTGTGAATACCCATGCAATCCATTTCTAGTGTGGACCACACTAGAATTTAGTGTGCGGATGCGGTGCGATTTGAGCCATACAAAATGTATGGCTCCAATCGCACTGCACACAATTCGTATGTGATTTGCACAGGAATGCGGTGCGGTTCCTATACAAATCACATGCGATATACCGAACCACATATGTGTGAACCCAGGCTGAAAGGCTTATTTGTAGGTCAGGTACAGCAATTAAAACAAACTACCATTGAAAAAAACAATATACTACCACGAGCTCTATGTTCCTATGAAATGTAACTGTATTTTTACAGTCCTCAAAAACATTATTCCATGAGAATGTACAAAAAACACACTTTATTCACATTATACACTGGGTGAACAATTATTAGGCAAGTGAGGTTTTATTTCATCAAATCATCATTTTTATGCATATTGTCCAATGCCAAGCTGTATAAACTTGTTGGATTTAAGCATATCAGGTGATGTGTATTTGTGTAATAAGGGAGGGGGTGTCCTGAGTAGATCAACACCCTATATCAAAGTGTGCATAATTATTCTGCAGCTTCTTTTCCTCAGGCAAAATGGACCAAAAAGAGATTTAACTGACTCTGAAAAGTCAAAAATAGTAAAAAGACTTTCAAAGGGATACAACACTCTTGAAATTGCTAAGACATTGGGGCGTGATTACAAAACCATCAAACGTTTTGTTGCAAATAGTCAACAGGGTTGCAATAAGCGTGTTGAGCAAAAAAGACACAAATTAACTGCCAAAGACTGAGAAGAATCAAACTTGAAGCTACCAGGAACCCATTATCCTCCAGTGTGGTCATAGTCCAATACACATCACCTGATATGCTTAAATTCAATAAGCATTCAAGTTTATACAGCTTGGAGTTGGACAATATGCATAAAAATAATGATTTGGCCAAAAATCTTCACTTACCTAATAAATGCATGCTATAATTAAAAAACAAATAACATGAAACCACGTGTAGCAATGCACAGGTTATTTCATGTATGCAGATGTGATCCAGATCTTTAATTCCAAAGGAACTAAAAGAAAAAAAAAATCACAGCTTTGACAATAGGCATGTCCTCCAATGGCTTATTGAGCACTATTTCTTGTATAATGTATGTTTAAATTAAATTCTGTTTCACACAGTTTTCAAGCATGCTGAGAATTTCAGTCATTCGAGAACCCCCCACACAAGAAATTTTAAAAAAGCAGTCATCTGAGTTGTACAAAATTATTCATCTTCACTGTAGGGTTTTCAGACTAAAAAAGGAAATATTAATTCAGAAATTTGTAGTGGCTATTTTTTTTTATAAGGTTTGCAAAATGAGCATACTGGCTGAACTGTGACTGGCACTGGCTGTATCACCCAGTATATCTGAAGATACGGACCCAGAGTTGTTACTGCTTTGTACAAAGTTGTTTTTGATGACCTACAGCGAGGCTTTGATCACTGGGAAAGTCCTCACAAAGTAGCATAGACACAAAAAAAGAAAAGCTCAAAGGGTGTAATGATTTATTAGGTCTGCTCCTAGGTCTACCTCTATTCTGAGTTGAGCAAAATGGAACAATAGTGGTGGACCCATAGGTTTAAGTTATTGGTATTGAAATTTTAATGTATAGATCTTTATGGTATCTGGTTCCTGGGGATGTGGCTTCTACAAGCCAAGAGGATCTCCATGGCCTCAATGGCTTCTAGAGTAGTGTAACAAAAACATAAATTGAAGCTCCACACCACTGCTAAAGGTCCAGATATGTCAGGGGGAAAATCCAACATTTTTTGGTGGTCCACAAACACCCCTTTCATCAGGACTTGATTGAAAATCGTATAAATGGACTAGATGTGAACTGGACCCTAGGGTATTTCTTCATGTGTGATTACAAGCACATGTCTTATCAGCAGCTACTTTGACCTTTTTTCTGGAAGCAGTCACTCTAAAAAGCCAAAACAGAAGTTTGCTCCTGAATGAAAATATATCCATGCTTTCCTTCTCTTGACGAAGAAGTCCTCCTGTGTTTACAGTAAAAATTGTTTGTAGTAATTGACAACAACCAATTAAGTTTAAACTTTTTTTTTGTAATTGATTGCCTTAGGGCTACATAGAAATGTTTTATTTCAGAAGCTTAATAAATGATGTCCTTGTCTTCCTAAGATGGAACTCTTAGAAAGTCCTAGTGTTCCACAGACCCTATTGCTTTGTGGTAATTCTCTGCTGAGCCCTGCCTTTAGTTTCCTCTTTCTCAGAACACTTATAATTTATATATGTCAGCATCTTGTGTTTGGTTCTCAAAACTTTAGGGCGCCATTACCAGTAACTGCTTATGTGTGTGCTTTGTTGGTCCAACATGTGCTTCTATAGTCAGAAACAGTGACACTTTGGTTAAACTAGACTAATGGATCAGTTATTACGCCTCCTTACTCATGATCTTAAGTAATATTCCACTCACCCACAATGGCTCTCTTTCTGTGCGTGTCACTGTCCCAGGGGACACTATTTGCATAACAGGGAAAGGGCAACGCTACGGAAGTCACAGCAAGCAATTCTATTTTAACACAATATGGTACAGTAAGAGATAAATAACATTGAGTATACCAAAGATGGATAATTTAAGTCACATATATTTCTGGGTATTCTGGACATTCTTAATAGGTTAAGTGCAGATTAAATTACCCAAGGCTTCTAATACATTTTGGAAACCCCTGAGGCATGATATCTGTACCAGAGTTCCCAGATCCTTGTCACAGCCTTGTGTATTCTTGCTGCTGCATTTTTAAGAATGAATCAGGAGTGGGATTTTTTTTTTTGCAATGGATAAGCCACTGAGAGATTCTTAAGTAGCAGCCCGTAATTGGAATATTAATGTTGAACTATCCTTTAGAGCTTAGGTATTCCTTTCTGACAAACTTGAATGTAGTATAGGCCAGTGTAATAATCTAGTGAATCTGTCATTCTGAACATAAGCTGGAAGAATTGTGCCATTTGGGAAATTTGAGTTAGGTTGTTACTGCATAGAAACCATAGACACATCCTAAAATTTATCTCAGTTTGTACCCCTGCTGAAAAAGATACTTATTCATACCCTGTTTAAGAGCTGTTAGGAGATTTGTCTGTAAACCCTGTTTGCATGTTATATCTGAGGACATTTTACAGCAGAGACATAATTCTAAACCTATTCTATTTTTAACGCTTGTTTACACATAAGGGAACAAGATAGGTGATGATACCACCTTTTTATTATATAATATTTATCAGAAAGGTGAATTGTGCATGAATATAGCATTGAATATTATTACATTTGATTTCAGACAGAAATCAGCTCATTTCTTCTTGCATTTAGCAACCGAGTCCTAGAACTCATGTTTTAAAAGCTAATTACTAGTTTCAATGCACCCCAAGAAATTTTTTTGTCGGCACATATTTTATAAAGTCCTTTGAGGGCAATGGACAATGAAGCCCACAACCAACAGATATTTACAGTTAACAGTTATCAATGAATTGACTAAAAGCCATGTTAAAGTGTCCAACCATAAGTCTACTATAAACCAAAAAAGTTAATTTGCAATTAAAAATAAAAATCCCAGCACTCATCCCAGGTTCTACTGTATCTAATCAATTTTGATTCATGAATATAAACCTTTTTATTTTAGTTTAGGTCTTGTAAGCTTGATCTAAGTGTATTTAATGGTAACATATATGTTTCATTACTGGTACTCAAGTAGGTTAGATACAAATATGCCAACTTGCAGCTTTCACACGTATTTGTAGGAATCAAAGACCTCTGTTTGGATAGCATATTAGAAACAGACAACAGGTTCTGTGTACACACCAGTGTAGCTGGTGGCCATGCAGTTTTGTGCTGTATTGTACAGCCAGTGAATTACCCCTCCCATTGTACACTATTCATGCTAGGTTTAGATCCACTGCTGCCACCGGTAATATTTCTTCAAGAACAGAGTACAAATGAGACACGGGACTCAGATCTAATTCCAATCAGCTAGAAGATAGTAGCAAAACTTTATGACTTGACTTTGGCCATTCAATAACACAAAACATAGCGGGGGGGGGGGGGGTTAGGCTATCCCACATCCCACAAGGTGCAGACCACCCGAATTGACACTGATAAATGACCAATTGATAGGGGGGACCTCTTATTTTAGATTCTAACATGACCACTCAATGAAGGACACCACTATACAAGGATCACATTTGAGTGTGTGTGTGTGTATAGGATTCTACTCGGCCTGCCTCTGTGACCACTCTGTTACAATTTGGGGCACCAACAACAAAGATCATGGATAGTTGGGCAACTGTATGTGCCTTTGTATGGCTGTAGCTAGATAACCCACTACTTATTCAGTTTTTTTTTATTTAATATTCAGGTCTAAACTTTGGACCTCCCACCAATGATATAACATTCATCATTTTACTGGAAGTCAATAGCAATTATCCAATTTAAGATGTTAATGCTTTGTTAAACAACAGAATATAACTCCTTAATTACAAAGGATAATGGACTTCAGCACTGCATAATTTCCTATATCAAGTTTTTCACATTTGACCAGACCAGAAGAATATAACAAAACGGAGCATAACTCACATTATATTTTCTGTGCATCAGTAAAAATCATCTTGCCATATCAGTTGACATTTTAGCCAAATACTTTCCTATCGTCCCCAACCCAAACACAATTTGTCTTTGTTTGAAAATCAATATTTTAGGAATGATTAATGAGTGCTATAAAACTGTGTTATCTTTTTAAAACAAATACTGTACAAAGAGCAATCATTAAAATCCAGGTGCAAGAACCATACGACTTTCATCAAATACTCTATATCTGATGAAGTTGTATGAAGTTAATATGACAGCACATGATGTTATTGTCTGTCACCTTTGGTGAGAGCTTTCCACGTAACTTCACCTAAAAGTTTTTGTACAATTTGAGAACTCCTAAGCAGAAGAAAGCATATTGTCTGTGTTACCAAATGATCACTTGATCACAGCTTTGCAGTCTTATTTGTTTCTGGCTA
The DNA here is from genome assembly GCF_062004578.1 of Staurois parvus. NCBI lineage: Eukaryota > Metazoa > Chordata > Amphibia > Anura > Ranidae > Staurois > Staurois parvus. The sequence goes on from NW_028317904.1 coordinate 66,224, forward strand.
TTAGTTTTTTTTTTGTATCAAGAGCATATTTACTAAAACAATTAATCCTTAAATCGTTTTTGATATCAGTGAAGAAAAGGCTGGAATTCTCAATACAAATACAATCAAAGTTTGTTGTGGTCAGTCCACTTATTGCTGATATATTTGCAGGGAATTTTAATCCCCCACTGGCATCAGTCAGAAATAGCAGGGGAGAGAGATCTTTATACCAGCGTCTAGCGCCCAACTCCAGAAGTCATGACATGAGGGTTTCACTCACCCTGTTGGATATTCTTTTTATTTTACATAATGAAGAATACAGCAGAAGGAGTGAGACTCCATGCGAATTGGGGACCAGAAACTCTAGAAGGAAGAATTTGCTGCAGAGGTTGTTGAGACCTATGATGTGACATATGAATTAACAGATAATGCCATACAATTCAGATTTTAAGTTAAATAACCTATTAAAAGAAATATATTTTTTATTTTCAGTGTAATACAGTACTGATAATATTATGTGTTTATTGACTACTTTAAAAAGTGTTAAAGAAAAAGAACTCTAAAAAATACAAAATACATAACTCCCTTATATCCCATCATGTGGTCTGGTACTAGTAAATTCTTGTCAGGGTTTATATATATATATATATATACATATACACACATATATACACATATATGCATACATACATATACAGTATATGTATACTCTCTTGTTACATATACTGTATATGTATGTATGTGTATATATATATACACATATATACATACATACATACATACACAGTATATGTAACAAGAGAGTATACATCTATTTACATCAGTATGTAACACAGGTATATTAAAAAAGATACGGGTAATAGTCAAACTTATCAATGTAAATAGCACAACAGTTAATGTAACAGCAAACAATTGTACAAAGAATCAACTTATGCACTGGTGACCCTGAAATTCCAGGTGTAAATTTCCCAAAATTTTACACCTAGAAGTAAAACCTGACAGTTTCTATGCATGCTCTTACTACAAGAGCTTTCATATATACAGTACATCAGTGATATTCACAACTACAGTTATTAAATGTTAACAAGACAAATTATTTCCACTTTTGTTATCCCTTAATTCTAGAATTAAATTTTTTAAGTGCACATTATTATATTGTCGGATCACTTTTCACTTACATTTTAGGACTTATTCATCTATGCTTAAAGAAAAAAGGGAAAAAAAAGTCACAGGTGGAAAAAAGAACAACTATGACTAACAAGTGTTGACCTACCTTAGTGAGTCCAGACCGAGCATCTTAGGACAGGACCGGCAAGCCTCCTTGAAGACGGATGCTTCCTTCTACAGAATGTTTTACAACTGTGGTACCAATGATCACTTTGTGAAAACCCTTTCAGCTTTACTGTAAACATCTCAAACTGCAACTGTTTTAAAGTTTGCCTTGGAGGGAGGGGAACATGAGCTAATGTTAGAACTTCCCCATGACAGTTACAATGGGAGGAGACAGATTTCACAACATCAGCATTAATTATCTTTGCAATACTTCACACTATACTGGGCTGCACAGCTGGTTTAGGAGTTTCAAAAAGTTTTAATTCCAAATCATTTGTCTTCAGCAGCACAACAACCTTTAGTGAACATATAGACCTTGAAACAATGAGCACTGTGTAATCAATAAACGTAAGGGCACATTCCACCCACAACTGATATTTCATATCTGGAACAGTATCATTGAGTTGAAGTGTGCTTTCTTAGGTCTTTCAGGGTCTCCACTGTTACTTGTTTCCTGTAGCGGTTTTTGTATAATTACGTTTTTAAGGCCATGGGTAAAGGGTCATGTTCTGCTGTACTTCACACTCAGTTATTCTACATTATGGATGATCAATCATGATCCTGACAGCAATTTTTTTTAATGACCATGGCAGCTTCGCAAAAATTGAATTTGGGTTGGAATAGTCAATGCTGCACTCCTCAGAGGGTATAGCAATTCAATAAATCAGTTTTGGGTGGAGTTGGCCAGTAACACATCAGGCCATCTAAAACTGATTTCTGGTATAGATGGCAATCTCTTACTGGGTTTCCACTCCTCCATGGGATTCTAGTGGTAAACTCTTGTTACTAGAGTACCCAGGTCTGCTATCCTACTTCACTAGGCAGGAGAGATTGGCCTATTATGGCAAATTACTAAGACTCCAAGTTATATTTTCTCAAAAATGTATGGACTGCTCTTAAAAGCCTGGGACAATTCAATTGTTCGGCTGGTTGAAAGTGGGAAATAAATTAAAACTTAATAGATGGCTGATATTATGGTTGGACATGTGTGCACAGATTATGGTTAGACGTGCATGCTTGGTTTATGGTTGAACATGTGTACACATGCTATGGTTGGACATGAGTGCTTGGTTTATGGTTGAACATGTGTGCACAGATTATGATTGGACATGAGTGCTTGGTTTATGGTTGAACATGTGTGCACAGATTATGGTTGGACATGAGTGCTTGGTTTATGGTTGAACATGTGTGCACAGATTATGGTTAGACATGCATGCTTGGTTTATGGTTGAACATGTGTACACAGATTATGGTTGGACATAAGTGCTTGGTTTATGGTTGAACATGTGTGCGCAGATTATAGCTGAACATCCATGCACGGATTATGGTTCGACGTGTGTATGGATTATAGCTGAACATACATGCACAGATTATTGTTGGACATGTGTGCACAGATTAGGGTTGATTTAAAAATCCACCAACCCACAATGTCTTCTGGTTAAGATTCGTACATAAACAATGAGCAGTCATTCTATCTCCATAGTCACCCTAAAAGCATATCTTAACCTCAAAATAATAATTTCATATATTGCACCTTACCAGTCTTTAGATGAGGTGGCTGCATTAGTTTTACATTTTTTTCAGGTTTTTTTCCTTTATTTTCACCTGATAACGCACTAGGTTGGTTACTCACTCTACTGTATCTATGGAGGAAGCCATGGTTGTCACCCAGGCTGGACTTCAAACATATGAGGTGTGACAATTTAATTCCCAGAATGGACTATAAAAAAATGTTTGCTTACCTGCACTCACCGGCCACTTTATTAGGTACACCTTGCTAGTATCAGATTGGACCCCCTTTTGCCTTCAGAACTGCCTTAATTCTTCATGGCATAGATTCAATAAAGTGTTGGAAACATTCCTCAGAGATTTTGGTCCATATTAACATGAGTTACTGTTGCCTTTCTATCATCTTGAGCCAGTCTGCCCATTCTCCACTGATCTCTGACATCAGCAAGGCATTTTCATCCAGACAACTGCCGCTCACTGGATATTTTCTCTTTTTTGGACCATTCTCTGTAAACTCTAGACATGGTTGTGCGTTAAAATCCCAGTAGTTCAGCAGTTTTTTAAATACTCAGACTAGCCTGTCTGGCACCAACAACCATGCCACATTCAAAGTCACCTAAATCCCCTTTCTTCCCCATTCTGATGCTTTGTTTGAACTTCAGCAAGGCGTCTTTGGATGCCTAATTAGATTGAGTCGCTGCCTTGTGATTGGCTGATTAGCAATTTGTGTTACTATGAAATTGAGCAGGTGTACCTAATAAAGTGGCCGGTGAGTATATATACTAGCGGCTGTTCTCACCTTCAAAGTAGTCTCCTTCTGAAGCAACTCACTTTTTTCGCACATCTATGCCACTGCTGCAAACTTTCATGAAAATTAGTTTTCCAGAACACTGCGCCGTATCTTTGTCATGTTGTGCTGGATGTCCAGAATGTCATCAAATCTATTTCCTTTTGAGGAATTTTTTCACAGCCAAATGTGGCAGGGTGCTAAATCAGGGGAATAAGGTGGTTGGTTGAGTTTCAGAATGGATTTCTGGGCCAGAAACTCACGAACACTTAATGCATTATGTGCAAACACCTCTGCATTCTTCAAAAGATCAGAAGAAATTTGAAGACAACGTTCTTTCTGATCTTCTGTCAAGATTCAAATCTTTCTCATTCCCAAGTCCTCAGTTAGAACCTGCTTCACTGTTTCCCTGTTCATGTTAAATTCTTCTGCCATCATTCACACACTCAATCATTCACACATACTCAAGGGGTAACACTCTGTCCACGTTTGCATCCATTATTTTTGTCTTTGGCTGCCCACTTCTTGAGTCATCATGGACATCTTCCTGCCCCTCCTTAAACTGCCTATGTCATTCAAAAACACTTGATTTCTTCATGGAATGTTCACCATAAGCCTGTTGTAACAGAGATAAAGTTTCATTCACACTTTTGCCAATTTTCATGCAAAATTTGATGTTAATCAGCTAACTCCAGATCCCTGTCACTCACTTTCTGCCAAAAGCTCAACACAAACGCGTTATTTCTTCTACTACTCCATGAAGACTGAGTCAACTGGTCTGCGACCTAGACGAGTGCAAGGTAGAACACGTCAGACCACCTAGTGCCATGCCACGGGCATTCCGGGAACTAAATTGTCACATCTTGTACCTTCTTTTCTTCATCAACATTACATGGGGATTGGCAGGATTAGTAGTTTACAGAAGATAACATTGTTCCTACTGTCCTGTCAGCTTGCATGAAGTGACAAGGACACTGCATTTCTGGCAAAAGTTCCTGCCTGAAAAATGAAAATAAATGCTGCCACCACATCTAAGGACTGCTAAGCTGCGATACATAAAATGTTTGTTCTTGGGTTTATATGTCCTTTAAAATACAATAGCTATGTTCACAGGGCAGGTTTTCAGGGCTTTCCACATTCTGATCTTTTTCCAGAACAAGATAAAATCAACATAGACAATTAGTGTTATTTAAAATTGAACTCCAGGCACTGTAATCCAGATATGTGTTTATTAAAAAAAAAAATCATCAAAGTATACAGTATGTCAAACCAAAAACTTTTTTTAGGTTTGTATAGAGTGACAACATTTTACCAGACATGAAGGTCTGATGCTTTCCATGATGATGTCTGTGAACATTCTTAGAGGAGAGGGATAATCTAATCAGTGTACTGGCTGTACCTTCATTGTCCAATCACAGAGTGGAGTGGATCCTGGACCGTGCTGCAGGTTAGTCTGGAAATAGATACTGGACCTTGTTGGCAGCCATCTTAACATACTTATACATGCTTTGACAGCTATAACAGTTTAGATTTTTTTTCATCTTTGTATTTAACTGTTTGGGTTAACTAATGACAAAAGATACCAGAATACAAAAAATGCGTAAAACTTCCTATATGTTGTAATGACAATTGTAATGGCAGTGTCTGAAAAAAGTGGAATAAATGAAGAAAATTTAGATTCATCCTCTGTGTACCTGAATAGTGACCAATACAGCATGCAAATCTTGAGTTTGCTTGAACTTGGAGCTCAGGTACACTCTCCCTCCCCCCACAATGCAATGTGCAAAACCTTCAATAGGGTGCTTAGACAACTGCTATGAATTGTGGGATGAGCTCCAAGTTTGAATTTAAGATTTGCATGTTATGTGAGCACAAGCAAAATATAATTTAAGACATTCTTGAATCTGAAAAACCCCAAAAACTCCATGTTGGCCACAATTAAAAAAATATTGATTTTATTTCAGTACCATATATATAGTATATACTGTATATATAAATCAATATTATATATCAATATTTGTGTAAAATATTTGTTTTGCAAACACACAAGTAAACATGTGAAGATAAGACTCCACTTGCTGGTTACATATGAAAGTACAAAGTATATTTACCTATTTTATAACAATAGTTTTTTTTTATTTTTTAGTTATGTTTATAATCAAAAAATAATATACGAATGGTGTGTAAAAGTAAAAAAAAGTTTACACCTCTTTTAACCACTTGCGTACCCACCTGTATTTACTCCTTCATTACCACTCCACTTTCAATTTTCAGTGCTGTGATAGTTTGACTGACAATTACTTGGTCATGCAACACTGTATTTAAATTAATTAATATAATTTTTCAGACAGATAGAGCTTTCTTTTGGTGACATTTAATAACCTTAGGTTTGTTTTAACATTAACTATATAAAGGAAAAAAGAAAAAAACTAACAGTAAACCACCTGACTCTACCCCATTTTCAAAAGCAGACAGCCCCAAGGTGATCTATTTTCTTCCACATATTTTTTAAAAATGAAGACACAAGCTGGGATTGAAGTGGTTAAATTTGAAGCCTTGTAATAGTGCACTATAGCTCATCATTAATGTACAGGGCTCACAAAATAGGAAGATGGAGATGAGGGGTTAATGTGCAGAATAAGAGTGGTGAAGGGGAGGGGGGGGGGGTGTAAAGGGCTGTTATAAAACCAATAAATCAAATAAAAAAAATCTGCTGCTCCACTTATTAAAGTGGAGGGCAGCCAGGCACACAGCTGTCATTCATCAATTCTGGCTGGTAAAATCTGGGAAGGGGGATCTGGGGTGATACACGGTACTCCAAAATAGAAATGATTGCTAGTGAAGGAAACCTTTATCTTGGTCATAGCACAATGGATCACCAAAGTGATATTAATCAGCTAGGACAGTGTATATGTGCACAGCTGGGGGCCATGCACAAATGTATACATTCCATAAGCACAGCTTTAAAGGAAAGGTCCAGCATCCAGCCCAGGAGTGCTCCAGGGCATGCAGCCCCTGCAGCTCACTTGTCCATTCCCACACAGGGAAAAAGTCCATCTTTTCTGGACTCCAGCCTATTTAACAGGAACCCATCCACCATCTGGGCACACCTCCCCAGGGATTGGACAGGCCCTACTAAATATTCAGGCCAGATATTTGATACCTTCCACCTTAATCTCCATAAACTTCTCATAGTGTCAGGGGGAGGTAATCAAACTCTCAGCCTGAGGAGTCTTAATCAGACCCAACTAAACAATTCTGACTCCTGTGGCTACAGCATACTAAATCTATCTAACAGACTATGTAGCAGGGTGCTACATCTGTAAAAGCATTATTCCAAAAAACTGTTGTCCTAAAAAGTGTTAGTTGGAGTTCAGCTTTAACTAGTCGATCAAGTCTATCTAAAGCTGCTAGTGGATCTAATACTACCATCTCACCAGGCCGATAATGCTGCTGTCCAAAGATGAGGAGGACAGGAAATATGTTACTAGCCATTGCTGGCCAGATCACCAGGTAAAAGTAAAGGATAAAAGACTATAATAAGAAAACAAATGCAGCCACCACATCTAAGGAGCAGTAAGCTGCAATATATTATATTTTGTTCTTGGGTTTAATAGCACGTTAAATCTTTATTCCTAAGTTTGCACTTTCTTCCCTTCTTCCTTTGTGCAAGGAAGGACAGGGCTGTCAAATGTAAACAGTAGTACTGTTTACATTTGTGATCCCTGTGATTGCCCATCACAGTGATCACAAGTTACAGAGCCACTCTGACTGGCTCTGTGCATTTTGTCTATGACCTAATGACAGCCCAACCCACACATAGTAAACATAGAGCCATTTTAACACAGCGCTGTAGAACATCACCAATACCAACCAGTTTATCGTTTTAAAACATAGGGCAGTAATTGGTTAAGGACAGCATGCAGATTATTCCTTTAGGTCTCAGCAGTCCATCAAGAACTGGTGGTATCCAGCAGAGATACACCCTACAGAGCCAAGTATGCCAACTTGTCTTGGCTGTTTCAGGCTTGTTAGTCTTCATCAGTACCAGATTTGGAAGCTATGGTTTCTGTGAAACAATGTTTGGGCAGCAGCAGCAGAATTGGCCTTTTAAAACAGAATGGATGTATATATTATCAGCATAACCAAGGGGTTTTCCAGGACAGCTCACAATGAGATATAAAACACACTACAATGGACTGAAAGCATCATATCATGTTACATTTTTTACTTGCTGTGCAAATCACCAACATGAGATCCTTTACACCAGATCAGCTAAGAGGAAAGCTGGTCCACATGCAGAACTGGAGACTCATATCACCACGTGTTAATGGGAGTTGGAGGCAAAGATGAAATATAAACAGTATTTCTTTTGTTTAACAGCTTATTTTCATGTATACTGTTACTGACAATAGCATGCTGTTCTTTGAACTGGCTAGACATTTTAAAGTAATAAAAAGTTAATAGTGGTACAAATACAAACTTAGAAATAGGGAGGTAGGTAGCTCAATAGAAATCACATCCAAACACCAAAACAAGAAGCAAAAACAGGAGGAGATAAAAACCCTTACTCCAGAGTAATAGTTACTTTAGGCGTCCTCCAAAATTAACAAAAAATATTCACCAAAAAAAGCTAAAAAAACCCCCAAAAGTACCTTTGATTAAAAAAACTACACCAATATACCCTGGCCAAAGGTTAATAGTAACATCAGAAACATCTCCTGAACAGAACCATTGGTTCTTTTCAGAACCATTCAGGTCCAGGTACCCCTGCCAGAGAATATAGCAAAGTTGGTGAACTCACTTCTCTTTGTTGCAGGTAAAGTGGTTCTAAAGGTCTGAGGTTTTTTTTTTTTTATAGGATACAGTAAGGTAAAAAACCTTTGACAAGCACCTCTCCCCCCCAGCCCAACCTTATACTTACCTGAACCCGATCTGGCAATGTGCTGAGTCTCTCTCGGCTCTCTCCCTTCTCATTGGACAGAGAGGCAGCAGTGGGAACCAATGGCTTCTGCTGCTGTCAATCATGGTCAGTGAGGTGGGGGCAGGGCCAAGCTGGCTCTGTGTGTTAAATGGCTTGTTATGGGGGAACTTGGCAGGGGGAAGGAGCCAGGAGTGCTGGTGGGAGACCCAAGGCAAGGAGGATCAGGGCTGCTCCAAACCACTGCACAGAGCAGGTAAGAATAACATGTTTGTTTTTTTTTTTTAATTTTTACCTTTAGAATAGCTTTAAGCAATACAGCTTGACAGCTGACCTGCCTGTAGCCAGCTGACTGGACAGTAAGGGCCCAGGTGCGCTAGGACTGTGTTGGCCATCTATTCCAGTGTAGTCCCATCACAAGACAAGGCAAAATGCTTTCACTTGACTGTTTCACACCACCATGTTGCAATGGTGCGTGTTGAAAAAAATATGGCATGCATGACTTTTCAGTGCAGTGTAGTGAGAGGCATTCCACCGCCCTCCTGTCACTGCATGATATTTAAATGAAGTTTAAGAAAAAAAAAAAGGAAATAGTGTGATACACCCCTATTGGTGTATTAGCACTGAGTTCATGCTGTGTTCTATGCCAGGGTTCTAATGATGGCGTGAACAAGCTCTATAGGAACACAAAACTGATAAGTCATCACTCTGGTCAATCTGTCATCCTCCTCCTGACCTCAGGCCAGTGTTAGTCTGCTAGGCAGACCATAGATTATGCAATTTTCTTTCCTTCTACTAATAGTGAGTGTGTTGATGGGGGAATGCCACACTATTGTGTTCTGCTGGTGGGAAGCGTAGGTAGCTTTCCCTGGTGGCAGGACACAATGATTAGTATTGCCCACTATACCTGTGATTGCCAACAAGGGATTTGCCCCCAAGTACTAAGTCATGTTTTGTGAAGGGGATCAAATACTTATTTCCCTCATGAACATGCAAACCAGTGCATAATTTGTTAAACATACATTTCTTTTGAATTTTTTTGTTGCTAGTCTGTCTCTTAGTGTTACAATACACCAAACATTCGATTTGTAGACTGATCATTTCTTTGTGAGTGGGAAAACATTCAAAATCAGTAGGGGATCAAATACTTATTTCCTTCACTGTAGCTACCTGACGCTTCCAAATACTTTCCTTATGCTTGAATGGAATGTCCACTCTCAGGGCCCTAATGTGTGCAGTTATAATGCACTGTGCACTCATTGCATATACTGGGGACTTGATTTGGGAAGTGCTCCTTGCACTTGTGGATGCAGCTCAAAGCAAATCTGCCTATCCTGGCACCTCTAAAGGTGGTGGGTGCACTGCCTACAATACACTGGTCAAGTGCGTACGTAAATATGTAAACCCAGAGGAGTGCCAGTGGATGTAAGGGCCAGACATTTCCTCATCAGTCATCACAAACTATTCCAAATAATAAAAGTTAAAAAAAAGTAATATTATGCAGTCTAAAGGTCTGAGGGGCACAGATGTTTATTGGCTGCAAATCAGTGGCTGGTGCTGGCACTGACTGACCAAGCCTGGACACAGTTGGTTTATGTGGTATATTGATCGATTGAGTTGTCGACTATAGATCAACCAGGGAGGAAAATTATTGATTGTTTTGCCTCGGTCGGCAGCATTGAATCGTATTTCCATGAATCCGATTATGAGATAACAACTTGTAGGTAACCACCCACAAACATTTGGCTGATCTGTGGTTTTATTGCTGCCCCTGCCACCCACTGTAAATCTAGAATTACAGCCTGACGGAGCTTTACATGCGCGGTGGAATTCTTTCAGACAAAAAGCATTAGATTTTTGTGTTGTAAAAGATTGAAACAAAAACACATTTTTTTAAAAATTTATGGACACGTGTGCTACAAGCAGGGGCGGACTGACCATTTGGAAACTCGGGCACTGCCCGAGGGCCCAGGGTCAGTAGGGGGCCCCATGAAATGCCCCTGGTACCTTTTTCATAGGCTTTTTTGAGTTTGGGCAAGGACACAGGGGCCCCATGATCTCCTATTGCCCGGGGGCCCCATGAGTTGTCAGTCTGCCCCTGGCTACAAGCCTATTGAAAACAATCCAAAAATTCTCAAACCTGCCTTTTTTATTTATTTTTTGTGGTTGAAGGCTGTTGCAAATGCCCAGATAAGGTTAATTTTTTCAGACACAATCAAAATGTCTAAACAGATAGCTGCATGGTCAGTATGAAATTGTAATAATAATAATAATAGCGTCTCCAGGAAGTCTCTGCATTTATTTCCATTGAGCCGTACTGTATGGGAATGTAAGCCTGGAATCCTGCAGTGTAATGTATAACAGGTGTATTGATAGGGAAGTTTCTCTGTTTGTTCTTCTAACTGCTGCAGCTGAATATTTGATTTTCTACAGGAATGACACTGACAGTTTTATCCCCCTATATGTCAGCTTTTAAATACCTCCTACTAAGATACAGAGCTTTTTTCTCCTTTGTATGCACAATCATTGTACACCTTCCAACAGCTTACATTGACAAACAGAACATTTACATCATAATCCCCGCACATTGCCTCAAGCTTGTTCATATCTAAAGAAAAACCTGTACTGAGGGAAATACGGAAGCCACTATTATCGACCTCTCTTTTCAGAAAATGGCACTTGCCTGGCTATCACGCCAAAAGGCTGCTATGGAGCAAGCACGAAGCAAGCAAAGTCAGAACTTTACACCTTATTCAAAGTTTTGGATACACTTGACCTGTAAGACATTGACACATCCAGCATTTTCAAAAGATGGTCAACAATGGCTGTTCTGTTTCAATTGTTGTTTTATGATCTGACCAGGGGCGGACTGATCATTTGGAAACTTGGGCACTGCCCGAAGGCCCGGGGTCAGTAGGGGGCCCCATGAGATGCCCCTGGTACCTTTTTCATAGGCTTTTTTGAGTTTGGGCAAGGACACGGGCCCCATGATCCCCTATTGCCCGGGGGCCCCATGAGTTGTCACTCCGCCTCTGGATCTGACGCACCTCCATAGACCCAGTGTGTCCAGATGGTGACTTTGCACCCCTCACCTTGTAAAACAACCCATTCAGTTTACAATAGAAATGAACGGCAAAACATTTGTGCATACATATTTTTAAAAAAACATTATCACCCTCTTTTTTTTTATATGTGATCACATATCTGTTCTCAGTTGCATAAGAGCTGGGGGAGGAGAAATAGAAGTGCACTGAATTTCCCAGTGAATGGCTGTGCAGGAAGGAGGGGGGTGGGGGGGGGGGTGTCAGGACAAGTCTAATCATTGGAGTAGAGCACAGCTGAAGAACTGACCACAGTGTGTTCCCATGCCTAGTGCGATCAGTTTTTCATAGGAAAGCAGAGGGACTGGCAGGATAACCAGGGATTTCACACAAAGGAAGCAATACAAAGATACCTTTTTCATACAAGTGCATGGTACAGCAGGCACTTATCAATATAAAATGTTGGGTTTACATACTCTTTGAAATTCATCTGGTCCCTGCTGAACTGGCTGAATGTTGATCCATGTATGACCGACTTTAATCTATGTATGGGCAGGCTGGTGGTACAAAAGTAGCCAGGTTCTGGCTATATCATTATGCCTTTCTGGGACATTTACAGATGAGACTATGATTAATCCTTTTCCCCCTCGTGCCCAGTACTGGGACTGCTACATCACTTCCTGTTAGCAGAGTGGATCCAGTTCTTCTGACAGATCTTGGAACCTGTAGTCTTATAGCCAATACATCCTGTATTCCTGAATGCTGATTGAACACCAAAGAGCTGGTGAAGGAGAAGGATGCTGGGGGAGAAGATATATTCTACAGCAAGGAACTGGCTCACTCTTGGCTCTTGATTCAGAGCTGAACACAGGGGGACCACTGTTCTCCTCCAGAGACAGATTGTTGGCCTACTACTGCGGGACTCTGCACATCAGTTCAGCACAGTGGTGACGCCAAGTGCCACACCAGGATCGCATCAGTTTCTCTGCATCGGGATTGTCACTATCTGGTCTTCACACAGACATCTCCGCTCACCATGCTGACAGGCCATCAGGCGGCAACTCTGCACATCCTTACAAACAGCCAAGAGTCTGTGCAAGAATCATGTTCCTGGGAGGCCATGCTATCCATAGGATTGGTGAGCAGGTACATGCCCCATTTCTTTCTGTCATCACTCTAGAGACACTGCATGCAGACACCTTTACATCTCAGTATCAGATCTTTGCTTTGAGCAGTATCATCTGTTTAAATGAATTGAATTACCAGTATTCACTAATGTTTATGGGCCCCATCATAGCTAGCAGAAGACAACAGATATCTGGAACTTTAAGCATCACAAGACTTATGTTGCAATCTCTAGTTAAAGGGACTTCTTCTCTTCTAAGGCCATTGCTATTCAAATTAGTACTTATATCTATTTATGCTGGAGTATACATTAACATAGTTCTCTGCATCCCTCATTGCAGTGCCGGTGGCCTAGAGGGAGCTGATAAATCAACAAGCCTTTTCTTCCCCCTCTTACTGCTGGTGTTGCAGTTTAATAATTGAAGCTTACTACTCATGACTGTATAATTTGTTAAATGCTTCTATTTTCCTAGTGTTCTGTTTTATGCGTTAACTGGGGTTGTACATAAAGTGACTTTCTGCAGAGCTATCAGGGCTATAGGATTAAAAGACTTTAACCACTTGCTCTCCAGAGGCTTTACCCCCCCTTCCTGCCCAGGCCATTTTCTGCGATATGGCGCTGCATAACTTTAACTGACAATTGCTTGGTCATGCAACACTGCACCCAAATTAAATTTATATCCTTTTTTCCCCACAAATAGAGCTGTCTCTACTTTGCCAATTTTGAGAAAAAAAACTATATTTTTGACTTTTTGCTATTAAAATATCCAGTAAAAGATTTTAAAAAATTTAATTTCGTCATAAGTTTAGGCCAAAATGTATTCTGCTACAGTACATGACTTTGCTAAAAAAGAAAAATCCAAATACATGTAAATTAATTGGTTTACATGAAAGTTATAGAGTCTACAAATGGCGTTATATATATTGGAATTTTATTTTGTTTTATACTAGTAATAGCCGCGATCAGCAACTTATAGCGGGACTGCGGCGGGCATTCTGACACTGGGGGGGAACTAACTGTCACTGACATCCCTAGTGACATGAATACAGTGATCAGTGCTAATAAAAAGAACTGACACTGTACTAATGGCACTGGGCAGGAAGGGGTTAACATCTGGGATGATCAATGGGTTAACTGTGTGCTGTGTGTGTGTGTTTCACTATGTAAGCACACTGGCACAGCTCGTTGTCCGTTTCCATCCCACTGTCATCCAATCCGCCTGACGGATGGGGAACGCATCCCCATCCGTCTGTTTTTAGCGGACAGGATTGGATCGGATGCAAGCGGATGTAAATTCCGTTTACACCCGCTGCTCCATAGAAAGCAATGGAGCGTCCAATCAGGTGTGCTTGAAAAACAGACAGGCAGACCCGATCAGTCCGCTCCTGTGAATGGGTCCTCATAGTAAGGAACCCCTTATGCAGTTTAAGATTGAACAGTATCTCATTCAACTTCACCGTGAGTCCTTATCAGGGGTGGACTGACAACTCATGGGGCCCCTGGGCAATAGGGGACCATGGGGAGCCTGTGTCCTTGCCCAAACTAAAAAAAAGCCTATGAAAAAGGTACCAGGGGCATCTCATGGGGCCCCCTACTGACCCCGGGCCCTCTGGCAGTCCTCTGTGATGACCTCAAGGTGAATAGCTCTACACCGAGTTCACTATATGAACCTCTGATGTATTTATACATGTTGATCATATCCCCCCTTAATTTCCTCTTCTCAAGAGAGAATAAATTTAATTCCTCTAATCTTTCCTCATAGCTGATCTCCTCCATGCCTCTTATCAGTTTGGTTGCCCTTCTCTGTACTTTCTCCAGTTCCCCAATGTTCTTTTTGTGAATTGATGCCCAAAACAGAACTGCATATTCCAGATGAGGTCTTACTAATGATTTGTACAGGGGTAAAATTATATCTCTCTCTCTGGAGTCTACACCTCTTATAATACAAGAGAGGATTTTGCTCGCTTTAGAACCCGCAGCTTGGTATTGCATGCCATTATTAAGCTTGTGATCTAGCATAACTTCCAGATGCTTCTCCACCATTGATTCCCCCAGTTGTACCCCCCTAGTATGTATGATGCATGCATATTCTTAGCCCCCAAGTGCATAACCTTACATTTATCAACATTAAACCTCATTTGCCACATAGTTGCCCAATTAAACAGTGCATTGAGGTCAACTTGCAAGTTGGAGACATCCTGTAAGGACATTATTCCACTGCACAGCTTGGTGTCATCTGCAAAGACTGAAATGGGAATTTTAATCCCAGACCCTATATAGTTTATAAATATATTAAAAAGTAAGGGTCCCAACACTGAACCTTGGGGTACACCACTGACAGCCCTAGACCAGGGGTAGGCAACCTGCGGCTCTCTAGCTGTTGTGGAACTACATTTCCCATGAGGCATTGCAACATTACCAAACTGACAGTTACAGCTATGACTTGCAGAGGCATGATGGGACTTGTAGTCCTGCGGCTCTCAGGTTGCCTACCCCTGCCCTAGACCATTCAGAGTATGAATCATTAACCACTACTCTCTGAATACGATCTTTTAGACAGTTTTCTATCAATTTACATATGGATTTTTCCAAGCCTGTAGACTTTACCTTACACATTAGCCGTGTGCGGGGAACTGTGTCAAAACGCATTTGCAAAATCCAAGTATACCACGTCCACCGCCACCCCTCTGTCCAAGGTTTTGCTCACCTCCTCATAAAAAGAAATCAGATTTACCATTTCAAGTGGAATTCCAGTCAATACCTAATTAAGGCTAAACCTACTCCTACCCCCATTCTTAAACTATTCTATCTAACTCTGTAAAGAAAAGAAACAAGCGCCAAATGCCTGAGGTGCTTTTATAAGGCATTTGTGACCCACATATAGTACTTGGAGTCACTCCTTTGCATAAGCAAAGTAACTCAAGGACAATGTGGATTTTATATGTGTATTAGATTGTTCATTGTTGATGTATTGTACAGAACAGGTTTCGACTTTTCAAAGTGTTTAGTGAGCTCTTCACTAACACAAGAAAATGCTTGTTCTTTATGCTTTTGTGAACAAAGCTTAAAGTGGTATTAATCCCAATATTAAATGTGCTGGCTGTATTAACTTTCTTTTTTTTTTTTTGTCTTTATTTTCACCTGATGATTTGGCAAGCAACACATCTCCTATATTAGGGTGTCTTCACTCTGGATGGGGGAGCAATGGAAGGACCTTTGGACAGTGGCATTAACTATCTAGAAAGATGGTAGTGTTGGACAGGGGTGTAGATAAGGCGGGGTCTGAACCCCCCCCAGAGGACAGTTGCCAACCATCCCTGCAGCCCTCAATCCACTCGCCTGCAAGAGGAAATAAGGTGGGGGCGGCGAGCAATATCGGGACTAGGGGTGTGTGTGGGAGGGGTGGCGTTGAGGGTGGTGACAAGCAACGTTCTTCTGTATGGCTTTCAATAAAGCAGCTGGAAGCCACGGGAGGGAGAGGAGGAGAGGTGGCTTCTAGCTGAAAGCCATACAGGAGATCGCTGCTTGTCACTGCCCCCACCGCTGCACAGAACATACTTGATGGTTCGCCCACCACTGCCGCCGCCGTGTTCTTCTCACAGCCCAGCCCCTCCCACCATCCTCTGCACCAATAGGAGAGGAGGATAGAGAGGCTGGATCTGCTCTGCCTCCCTCCTGTTCAGGAAACTGAACGCAGTAACCAACAGCTCTGATGCTTCTGATTGAGTCATAGTGAGTCTGACCTTTTCCTTCCACCCCCCCTCCCTTTCTTCCATCCTTCCACTCCCCTCCCTTCTCTCCACCCACTCAACCCTCTGTTACACCCACCCACCCCTCTGTCCCTTCTTTGCACCCTTCCACCTACCCCTCCCTTCCTTTCAGCCACTCCTCCCTTCCTTCTCCCACCCCCTCCCTTCCTACCTGTCTTCCACCCATGCCTCCCTTTCTTCCTTCCAGCCACCTCTCCTTTCCTTCCTCCCATCCCTCCATTCCTTCCCTCCACCCAACCTTTTCTTCCTTCCAACCACCCCTCTCTTCCTTCCTTTCACCCATCCCTTCCTTTCTTCCTTCCACCCATCCCTTCCATCCTTTCTTCCTTCCACCCACCCCTTCCTTCCTTTCTTCCAGCCCTCCCTCCCTTCCACCCACCCCTCCTTTCCTTCCACCTCTCCCTCCCTTCCTTCCACCCACCCTCCCATTCTTCCACCCCTCCCTTCCTTCCTACCTTCCTTCCACCCCTCCCTCCCTTCCACCCACCACTCCCTTTTTTTCCACGGCTCCATTCCTTCCACCGCTCCCTCCCTTCCTTCCACCCACCTCTCCATACCTTCCTTGCTTTCACCCACCCTCCCTTCCATCCCTCCCTTCCTTCCACCCACCCCTTCCTTCCACCTACCCACCCCTCCCTTCCTTCAACCTCTTCCTTCAAACCACCCCTTCCTCCCACCCCTCTCTCTCTTCCTTCCATCCACCCTTCCTTCCTTCCACCCACCCCTCCCTTCCTTCAACCTCTCCCTTCCACCCACCCCTCCCTTCAACCTCTTCCTTCCACCCACCCCTCCCTCCCTTCCATCCACCCCTCTCTTCCTTCCATCCACCCCTTCCTTGTACCCCTACCTTCTTTCATTCCTTCCTTCCACCCACCTCTCCCTTCCTACCTTGCTTCCACCCACCCCTCACTTCCTCCCCTCCTTCCTTCCACCCACCCCTCCCTTCCTTCCTTCCACCCACTCCTCCCTTCCTTCCTTCCTTCCACCCACCCCTCCCTGCCTTTCATCCACTCCTTCCTTCCCTCCACCCCTCCCTTCTTTCCTTCCACCCTTCCCTTCCTTCCTTCCATCCACCTCTTCCTTCCTTCCACCCACCCCTCCTTTCAAGGGGCAGAAGGTGGGGGGAACGGTAAAAATGCAGCTCAGTGAGCTGACCCCCCCAGAAAACACTTGGAGTTGTCTAACAAATCGAAGTTAGACTTCAGCTAACACTTTTTAAATATCAACAGTTTTTTTTCTTTTTGGATAAAGGATTTACTTAAATGAATAAAGACAGACCATTGTAAGCACCACTGTTTGTGTTAAATGGTTTGTCTCTTACTATGCATAGCTCCAACATGCAATGAAGGCCCAAATCAACTTTGGTGCCATGCACCTATCTTTTACTCCTATTTTTGCCATGATGCCACAATCAGCCACAACAAGGGGTTTTATCTCTAGCTGTTATGTCATGCTACTGACTACATATTAGGACAATTACCCCTGTAGAGCTCTGGCTAAATCAGAGGGGGATGTAAGAGAGCTGATTGGTGATCAGTGGGAGGAAGCCATAGAGTCAGTGTGCTCCAGCTTGCTTTATTTATCCCAGAGGCTATCACAACTGTACCTTTTGCTGAGGGTATACTATACCCTTCTTAAGCTGTATATAATGGGGCTCCAACAAGACCTGATTTGTTGCAAATATAGAAGGAACCATGGGAACCTGATGCATATGATTTGGCGTTGCCCTAAATTACATAGATATTAGGACACAGTGATCACTACTATTAACCTGGCTTTACAAACTGAGATTGCTTTGGATCCAAAGCAATGTATTCTAGGAATTATTGGTGAGGACGTTAGTGACCAACATATAAGGGAAGCAGTCTCTAAATCCCTATTTCAGGCACGCAAACCGGTCCTAATTCATTGGAAGACCCCAACTCCTCCTACACCACAAGCTTGGATTGAACATATGGGGGTAATCTGACGTTATGAAAGACTGATATACCAACATAGGGCTTGTCAGGCCAAATTTGACAAAGTTTGGGGAGGGTGGTTGAATACCCCAGGATTGGCACCTATAGACTTGCTGATGCCCAGATATTTGTAGTGATAAGACTACTTGTTATAAGCGATGCCTAACTGATTCTGTAATGGCAATGCAGTTGCAGCTCTCTAGGAGGCACCATACCTACTATGCCATGCTGATGTGCAAGATTGCTTTTAAGTGGTAACCATGTATTGTGGGAGTTGTATTATGAATCATTACCATTGCTGTATTTGATGGCTGGATGAATTGTGTACTACTGTATGTATACTCTGCACTGTAATGCATATTGTAAGCCTATATAAGAAAACGAATGCAGCCACGACATCCTAAGAATTGGCAAGCTTCTGTACCACTGTACATCTTCAATAAACGCAACTGTTAAAAAAAAATGAAGAATTGGCAAGCTACAATATTTGACATGTTCCTTCCTGGGTTTAATACTGAGGTAAAAACTTTAACTTGTATAACAAGCATATTTATCCTATAAAATAGCATTTGGGAGGAAACATAAACATAATTTCTATCTTTCGGAAACAAAAAAAAGAATTTGTTTTAGCAACAAAATGTGTTTATAGAAAATTACCCTACTTCCCATCAATTGGGCAGCGTATAGCCTATAGGAAGCTTTGCGACATATCATTAAAAAGAGGCATCTGTTGAGTGTTACCAGCTCTCCAGACTTTCCATGAAATGTTACGTATTTCATCATCATTTTTTATCTCTGCAGCAACATTGCTATTGTATGGCAGGCCTTACACACTTTAAAGCCCTGCTATGAGTTAAGGTCAGTTATGCAATGACTTTAATGGGTGGTCAGGTTTCACACATTTCCTGCCTCACTACTAGTAATCAGGATGAGAGAGCTTTTGTGTCTTATCGGAAATTTCCATTGATGGGTGATAAGGACTGTTGTGTTGAAAGTCTGCACACTTGCAAGTGTCTACTATCATTATGCAAGTTGGACATTATTAATAGTAATGGGCAAATCTGCCTAGGTTCACTTTGCCCAGAGCTCATCTGATCTTGTTTAAAATCATGTGACCCCCAAACTTAGAGGAAAATCCCACTGAGTTCTATGGGAAAGGGGGGCAAATAGTTTTAAAATGATGGCCACAGGGGATAAGTTTTGTTGCAGAAAAAAAGAAGAAAAATGTACAGAGGGAGATAGTCTTTTGCAGGTAGCTGAGGGAAATATTGAAAATACACAAATCCTGTAACCGCCTCTAAACAGCTGGAGAGGAGCTTTGCTGATGTACATTTTCTACATCAGCTGCTTGTACGCAGCTCCTAGAGTGCGCAGCAGTGAACCAGGTGATCGCTTTTTCCTTAGGACACAGAGGATCACATGAAAAGGTACAGGACCAATTAAATTGGTCCTGTACCATGTGATCGCTGTGTCTAATCACAGCGATCACAAATATAAACAAAGGCTATATGTTGCAGGCATCAGCTCTCTCCTCACAAAGAGTTCATCTGTGAGAGAAGAGAGAGATGTTACAGCAACCTGTTAATGATTAATTTATTCAAACCTTTTTTTTTTTTTTACACAAAAACACCAGTGAAGCCGGTTTACAGTGTGCCTGTTCGCTAGTCCACCAGTGTAGTGTGATTAAACTCTTGTCCCAGTTTCACCAATGCAGCCAAGAATAGTGTACCTTATCATTAGCAACACCAGTCAGACTCACCAGACTAGAGCCACCACCCAGTGTTCTTGATTGTTGTGATGCCAAACCTGTATATGCCAGCACCAGTGCTGATTACTGCTACACAAGTGCCAGCGTCAACAGAGCCAGTACCAGGGCACGTCTCACATGTGCCAGTACATAAAACTTGAACTTCCACCAGTATCTTGCATGGATGTGCTTGGATGCAGAGAAATGTATGTAGGTGGATGGCACACGTGCCACTCCAAAATCGGTGCTAGACACCTTATTTAAGGAAGTGTACACAATAGGTATTCACCTGTGCTAAAAAATAATGGATTAAATACCAAGCAGCTGTATCAGACTCACTTAAAGTGGTTCTCCAGTCTAAAGTTTGAAAATTAAAAGTCAACAGCTACAAAAAAATTATTAATATATGCCGCACTCCCAATCTGAGTGAAAATATAAAAAATATATATAAATCAACTCAATAAATCCCTAAAACATAATCTAAATAATAATCCCAAAAAAACAACTTAATGATCAAATCCAAAAACAATGTGATCAAAAAACAAAAAACTATGTGATCAAATAAATATATAATGACTACTATAAAAATAAATATTGCATAATGCAAAGAAGTCTCTGTTGAAATAAGGTGACAACTCCCAGTGATGTGATTCAAATAAAATATACATTTCCGGAGATTCCTTAACGTGATTAATGTGTCTGTTTATGAACCAGCGGTAAATGATCACTGCTCAGTTCTCCGGAATTCTTGGAGAACACAGTTCTCCTGCGAATGCCTTTTATGAAGCAGTGTAGATCAGTTCTCCGAACGAAGGGAGAATGATCTACAAACGCTGGAAAACGGCTACTTTTACTATAATCGCGCGAGATTACAGTAAGAGATCAGTTTACTAAGCAGAGGTAAATTATCGCTGCTTAGTTTGCGGTTCCTCCATTTCTCCAGCTCTGGGCTGCTGGAGAATCTGGAGGGAGAACACAGATCGCCAGTGAAGGGCTGAACATGTTCTCCGCTGATCTCCTGAGTGTCATAAACTGTGAATGACTAGAGAGTAGCTGCGATCCTCTGAATCACAGCTATTCTCTGTGTCATAAACAGACACCTTAGTTGTGTGCTCACCTCCTTATTAGCCTATGATAGGCTTACTTCACTTTTTGTTCACTTATGGAACTTTTGAAACCTGTGTTGCATCATATGAAGGGTGGTGGGTATCTCTCAGTTGGTTTCCCGTACTCCTACCCCTGCAGGGATCTCTCTCTCCTGCTACTACTCTCTTGTTTAAGTGTTGAATTGAGTGTTACTTGTGAGCCACTAATTAAAATCAATACAGGTGCACTGACATCAAACACATCCTCTATTCATGTGTATATAAGTACCAAAAAAATTATGAATATATGCCGCGCTCCCAATCGGAGTGAAAATATAAAAAATATATATAAATCAGCTCAGTAAATCCCTAAAACATAATCTAAATAACAATCCCAAAAAAACATCTTAATGATCAAATCCAAAAACAATGTGATCAAATAAATATTTAGTTACTACTATAAAATTAAATAGTCTCTGTTGAAATAAGGTGACAACTCCAGTGATGTGTTTCAAATAAAATATACATTTCTGGTTATTCCTTAGTGTGAGTAAGTTGTGCACTTACCTCCTTACTAGCCTATGATAGGCTTACTGCGCTTTTTGTTCACTTGTGGAACTTTTGAAACCTGTGTTGCATCATATGAAGGGTGGTGGGTATCTCTCAGTTGGCTCTCCCTACTCCTATCGCTACTCTCTTGTTTTCCTCCTTAGGTGTTCCTCAGTGGGAGAGAAATGCAAAAATAGTTCCTTATCCTTTTAAGGTTAAATTACTTTATTATGTGCCCAAATACACTTACATTAAATATAATTTAAAATCGCTTTGTTAAAATCAATAGCCGATTACAGCATGCTCTGTGTATACTCGCCGTCCATGAATGGTCTGTGAAATCATAGCCCCTCCCCTACGCGTTACGCGGCTTCATCAAGGGGTTGATGAAGCCGCGTGACCTGCGGCGTAACGCGTAGGGGAGGGGCTATGGCGTCACAGACCATTCGTGGTTGGCGAGTATACACAGAGCACACTGTTAGCGGCTATTGATTTTAACAAAGCGATTTTAAATTTTATTGAATGTGAGTGCATTTGGGCACATAATAAAGTAATTTAACCTTAGAAGGATAAGGCACTATTTTTGCATTTCTCTTTCACTGAGGAACACCTAAGGAGGAAAACAAGAGAGTAGCAGCAGGAGAGAGAGATTCCTGAGGGGATAGGAGTACAGAGAGCCAACTGAGAGATACCCACCACCCTTCATATGATGCAACACAGATTTCAAAAGTTCCATAAGTGAACAAAAAGCACAGTAAGCCTATCATAGGCTAATAAGGAGGTAAGTGCACAACTTAATCACACTAAGGAATAACCAGAAATGTATATTTTATTTGAAACACATCACTGGAGTTGTCCCCTTATTTCAACAGAGACTATTTAATTTTATAGTAGTCACTATATATTTATTTGATCACATTGTTTTTGGATTTGATCATTAAGATTTTTTTTGGATTATTTAGATTATGTTTTAGGGATTTATTGAGCTGATTTATATATATTTTTTATATTTTCACTCAGTTTGGGAGCGCGGCATATATTATTCTTTTTTTGGTACTTCTATACACATGAATAGAGGATGTGTTTGATGTCAGTGCACCTGAATTGATTTTAATTAGTGGCTCACAAGTAACACTCAATTCAACACTTAAACAAGAGAGTAGTAGCAGGAGAGAGTGATCCCTGCGGGGATAGGAGTACGGGGAGCCAACTGAGAGATACCCACCACCCTTCATATGATGCAACACAGGTTTCAAAAGTTCCATAAGTGAACAAAAAGCGAAGTAAGCCTATCATAGGCTTATAAGCAGGTGAGCACACAACTTAATCACATTAAGGAATCTCCGGAAATTTATATTTTATTTGAATCACATCACTGGGAGTTGTCACCTTATTTCAACAGAGACTTCTTTGCATTATTCAATATTTATTTTTATAGTAGTCATTATATATTTATTTGATCACATAGTTTCTTGTTTTTTGATCACATTGTTTTTGGATTTGATCATTAAGATGTTTTTTTGGGATTATTATTTAGATTATGTTTTAGGGATTTATTGAGTTGATTTATATATATTTTCACTCAGATTAGGAGCGCAGCATCTATTAATCATTTTTTGGTACTTATATACACATGAATAGAGGATGTGTTTGATGTCAGCGCACCTGTATTGATTTTAATTAGTGGCTCAAAAAATAGTTGCACCTCAAAAAATTGGATAGGTTGCTAGAACATCATGACTGATCAATTTTCAAATAAACTGTATATACCATAGTTTGTACACTCCATAACTTTCTGGGAAGGGTGACCCCTCCCGCCGAACCTAAAAGTGATCCAGTGGCAAATTCGCAACTTGGATCACTTTTATCGGTTAGAGCAGGGTTTCTCAACCAGGGTTCCGCCAGAGGTTGCTAGGGGTTCCTTGAGCAACAAGCAATATCCGCCTCTCAGATAGGTTCCCGCTGACACCATTTATATTTTTAGCTATCTATAAGGGGATAATTCTTCTCACTTCCTTTGTGTTGGAAAGGTTAAGAAAGGCTGGGTTTGAGAATCACAGGCTGAAAAAAAAACAATACTGGGTATATGGCACATTGCTGCAGCTATAAACCCCAGTACTCCACTTCCAACTGAGGACATCTTTTGACTATGGCCCAGTTGGGAAGAATGCAGTGCATGCTGTGAACAAAAGGCAGCTTCAAGAACAGAAGGTCAGTAATAAGTGAATGCTCCACCTTGAACACGCCAAACCCTGTCTGTAATCAGCTGTGAGAACCCCAGCAAGGGTTTCTGCGATAACTGCTAGTAGGCAGCCCCATTTAAAGCAATTGGAGGCTTCCGGCTCTTGCAGTTATTCATGCCCACTAGCATGAAATCCCTTAAGTAGCGATCACGTGAGCAATTGGGCATGGATGTATCCTACTTGCTTCCAGGGTTGATCATTCACATGTGATTGCTACATGAGCAATTACATGCCAGTAGTACAATCAACTGCAAGAACTGGGGGCCACCAATTGTTTTAAATGGAGCTGCCTATTCACAGCTAATCGCAGGAATCCTTGCTGGACTTCTCACAGCTAATCACAGACAGGTTGTATCCACAAGCGCCCCGCCCCTTGGACTGTACCAGACCATGCGCCCTCTACATGGGGGGCCTGTGGTTGTGAGGGTCTGCGGGGGGTGACTTATTGGAATCTGGAAGCCCCCTTTAATAAAATGGACCCCAGATCTTGCGCCCCCCCCCTTGTGAATGAGTATGGGGTAAATAGTACCCCTACCCATTCACCAAAAAAGTGTACAATGTGCATAGAAACAGTTTTTGAGAATTCCTTGATTCACAAGAAAAAAAAAAAAGGTTCCATCGTAATCAATAGTCATTTACGGCATCCAGCATTGTCACCACGACGACTCACTGAAATAAAAAAAAAAAAAAGATGACACCTGCTGACCCATCCACACCTGCAGAGCACTCAACGCTATCTGACATTTCCCGATCAGATGCAAACAATTGGGCAGAGCAATCGGTGATGTCACTGCTAGCTCCACCCAATTGTGCTGTGATTGGCCAAAGGATTACACCTGACCTGTAGTCAGGTGCATTACTTTGGTCAATCACAATGCACTGTCAGAGTGCAGTGCATTGTAGGGCATGGCAGGAAAACAGCCCGCCAAACGCCTTTACCGTTCGTGTGGTCGCCGAACAAACGGCCAATGTTCGAGTCGAACTGACGTTCAACTCGAACATTAAGAACATCACTATTGGCTGAGTTTTCCTTGGGGGAGAGTTGAGTAACCAAGTTGAATTCTCCCTGACCAATCACTATAGTTTTCCCCTTAGAGAGGCCACCATTAGAGATGTGAGGGCCCCCCCCATCTCTACGGTACCCCAGACAATTTACTCTTCACATGTTGAGAGCATATGATTACATTAGGCGCTAATATGAAACATGAGGAGATCCATGCTGTTTTTTGCATGTTGTACCACCCTAAAATCTTAAACTCCACATTTTGGGGCACCTTTTTATGGGCTTTTTTTTGCATGGGGTCCCCCTTACAATTTTTACAAGACCCTTATCCTGGATAAGGGTCTGGTATAAATATTGAAGTGGATCCCCAGGTGCTTTCTATACAGAGCAAAGCAGCCAGGAAATGTGATTTACAGTACCAGCAAATTAAGTGGCTTTTTGTTTTGTAAATGTTACTATTGTTTTAGTACATTACACAGCTGTGACACTTCACGTGCAAGTGTATGGCATCCCCCTAACATGTTTTTTGAAAGAACTGGGCATTTTTAATTTGCCTTTTGAGTTTTTTTTAATGTTGCCCTTTAAGTATTGCTTCCTCCTGAACGATATTTTTAAGAAAACTCTTTTTCATTGATAGATGCCCCCAGTGATAGTGCCCATCTCCCCATGCCTATTTTGACAATACCTTGCCTATTATCATTAAAACTGGCCAAAGCTGGTTTGCGGGATTTTCCATTATAGACTTCAAAGGGGCTCGGATTGATATTCGCAATTACCAATTTTTATTTTTTCATTGTTTGGCAAATGTTCCTTGAACAGGCACACTAGGCTCATGACTAACAATATTATCCCTTAAAATACCAAACATACACTTTAAAATTAATACTCAGCTGCTACCCTGATAAATCAGTAAAATAGACACGCAAACATAAAAGTACTTTGCTTTATTAGGGATATGTATATTAGGGACATATAAAGTGTATCAAATAAAAAATCTAGTTCTTATAGTGTGAAATAATATACAGTATTTATATGATATATAAAATGCCTAAAAAGTCCACCAATGGGGGCATGTCCAAGATGGTAACCTGAGCAGTCCAGTGAGAAGGGAGCTCTGCTGCCTACGATTTCTTATTTGTTCATTTATAGAGCTGCTACCATCGGATCTGATCTCCTATACCCCCGACCACAATCAATGGTAAGGGGCAGATTGGCTTCTGGAATGTGGCGTACCTATGGAGAGCAAAGACAAGTTTGCTGAGGTTGGAAAACAGCCAGCAGACCACAGCAATATGACAACCCAAACAGAAGACTGTGACCCTGCATCAAGCAAACTTTATGCATCTATGCAATCAATTACTAGTTGCCAAGTGACATATAGAGTACTTCCAAAATGGGCAATCTCCAAACGCATATCAGCTTTATCCACTGAGACAAATTATGGGACCACATGGCTAAGGCAGAATTCTGGGTCAGTGACACTGAGGATATCACCCAAAGCCCTTCAAACTAAAGTGAAATGCTTAGAGTCCTGAGCCAATGATGCTGAAAACTAAATCTGCAAAACAATCTCTGTATTCGGGGCCTGCCTGAGGGAGCGGAGGGTCAGGACCTAATGTTCTTCACAAAGAATATACCCCGCACCTGCTTCCACAAGCACAGTTCTCCACCTATTTTGGTTGTTTTTTATGGATTTCTTTTTATTGATTTTAAAGAAAGTAGAAAACAGTACAAAAATAGAAAAACACACAATAACTAGAATACAATGCCTAGCACTATGCTTTCACCGAGCGTATCACGTAGCACCATGGTAAGGAGAAAAAACATATATTTTGGTAAAAAAAAAAACTACCATAAAGCATTGAACAGGGGGAGGGGCCTGGACATGGCTCTGGGAGACTGCTAAGTGCAGGAGCTCCCAACGCCTGGCATGAGGAAACTGCCTGGGGCCTAACCTATTAATATACAATCCCGGAAGCTTTACTTGTTCCTGCAATTGATCCCGGTCGGGGCCGCGCGGTGCGCCCGCAGTGCCGGTCACGTGGCGGCGGCAAGCCCTTGCAGAGCGACTGAGCAGCAGTGGCCTGGGGCTGAGATCCCAGAAATCCCAGGAGGGACCAGTGTCAGCTTGCAGATCTGCTTCCTGAAACAGAGGAGGTGCCCAAGCAAGGAATGACAGCTTAATCCATCTTTGTCTGTGCAAATATGGATTAAGCTGGCTTGATGACACACTGTAGAAGACTCGGAGGCCAGCAGAGACCCAAAGACACAGGAAATCAGGTTACAGGATATCCTGAGCCCCTGCCCAGACCCCCTCTCAGGTGATTTTACAAACTGGGATATGAGGCCTCAACGGGGACAGAGAGCGCACAGAGACAGGCGCACCCAGAACCCCAGGCTTGGAAGGTGATGGTGAGTTGCCGTGGGCAACAGCAGGAGATTTAAAGTCGTTACTGTCTTCTTTTGCTAAGCAATTGCATACCTGAGTTGTGGGGCTGGGCGGTCAAAAGATTAAGGAGTCGGGGTTTCTCAGGGGTCAAGAATTGTCGCTAATAATGTATGCACTGTAAAGGTTATTCAGAACTATAAATGTTACTGGAGACGAGCCCCCACCAGAGGTGCGAAAATATTGTATCTTGAACATTGAGTAGAATATCTGTGACTAAGCATAGTTAACTTGAAGAGCAGATCACTAAAGGAGGTAAAACCCCACAATCCAGTGTAAACACTAGCACAATAAAGAAATACGATTACAGGAAAAAAGTCCAGGGATACAATGTCCGGAGAAACAACAGGAAGGAAGTAAAAAATATGATGGGGAACAGTCTAGATTGTCATTTGGAGTACTGGAAGAGAATCAGAGTAACGAATCTATAAATATTGACAGTGTAAACGATCAGAATGTCTCGGAACAAATATCACAAATCACCATAAAAATAGAGATGGCGTAAATGTTTGCAAAACTGGAACTTTCTATGAAAAATGAAATGGTGGTGATTCACAAAGATCTTAGACGAATATTAACAAGGGTGGAAGAAGTGGAGGAGAAAATGGAGAGACAGGCTCAGCAGATATCTAACTTGGAAATGTAGTTGAAAGAGATGCAAAGAGATCAGAGGAAGCGGTCATATAAATTGAAGGACCAAGAAAACAGAGAGAGAAGAAATAATCTAAGGATTAGGATCCTCCCAGAAGATTCGCATAAAGAGGACCTCCAGGAAAAAAGTAAAGAAAGTGTTCAACCCATTGACAGGTAGATTAGTCACAGATCCTCTGAAAATGGAGAGAATTCATAAATTAAGACATCCACCAGGAGTAACATCAGACACCCCCAGAGACATAATTGTCCGATTCCATCATTACGAGGACAGAGAAAGAATATGTAAAAAAGTGCGAGATGCCAGAATTAAAATTTGGAGAAATTAAACTACAAATTTTTGCAGACATTCTCTCAGAGATTTTAGCTAGAAGAAGATTGTTGAAACCATTATTGGATCAGATGAGGGAAAAAATAATTCAATATAATTGGCGATTACAAAAAGATTTCCCATTTGCATGGAGGGAGAAGGAATTAGGTTACCTAGGTGTAAAGTTGGCTTCTATAAAAATATGTACTGGGTAAATTATATTCCATTAATAAATGAAATAAAGGATGAGTTGAGAAGACTCTCAAAGGGAAGGATCTCTTGGATCGGGCGTATAAACTTGGTTAAGATGATGAAAGTCCCAGAAATCCTATATAAATTCCACATACTCCCAGTCCATATCCCAGGATCTTTTTTTGGGATAATAAAAAAGCTAATACTTAAATATATATGGGCTAATAAGAAACCGAGAATTAGGTATGAAGTTCTGTGTAATAAGAAAGAGAAAGTAGGATTAAACCTGCCCAATATTAAGTATTACTATATGGCAGTGATACTGTCACGAATTGTAGATTGGACATATAATTCACAGGGGAAAAGTTGGGTTAAAATAGAAGGTATATTAAGTAATACAAAATTAGAGATATCTAGATACCACAAAAGTTTTGTATTATGAATGAGACTAGTAGTACATTGACACAGGAGGTATTAAGAGTATGGGATAGAATGCAGAAGCAAATAGATTGGAAGTACAATTCACTGATGATTCCCCTGGTGGGTACTGATTTTTTCCTGCCGGGGAAGGATAATATTTCGGGGAAATGGTTTAAAGAAGTAGATGCGTGTTTGGGGGTTATAGTAGTTAAAGGGAAGTTTGGCACTTCTTAAGATTTAAAGAGTAAAAAAGAGTTATTTGTGGCATTAGATGAACTGAGATATTATCAATTAAGAGATTTTGTTGCAAAGTTGCCTCAACCACTGAGGATGACAGAGGATATGCCCCCATTTGAAAAAATGTTGGGTTCCAATATGGCTCCGAAACATGTTACTTCTGGGATATATAAGATCCTTGTTGAATTGGGGGAGGGGCGGGTCCTTCATTGTTCTTAGAGAAATGGGAAAGGGAACTGGGAACAAAAATGAATGAATCACAGAAAAATAAAATGTTTACCTTAACGCATTGGGTGATCAACATGAACATGGTTGAAATGAATTATAAATGTTTATT
Source organism: Staurois parvus (assembly GCF_062004578.1). NCBI lineage: Eukaryota > Metazoa > Chordata > Amphibia > Anura > Ranidae > Staurois > Staurois parvus. The sequence goes on from NW_028317904.1 coordinate 95,867, forward strand.
GAAGTGGTATTGGACACCGAGTGTTGCACATAAACAACAAGTAGAAGTCTCACCATTATGTTGGAGGGGATGTGGAGTCAATGGAACAATGGCACATATATGGTGGGACTGTCCAAAAATATAGGGGTTTTGGCAAGACTTAATCCAGTTTACACAAGAGATACTGGGAACAACTATATAGAAGGATCCATGGGTGTGTTTATTTCACAGGACAGAGGTACCAATGAAGCAGTATAAAAATAGTGTATTATACTATATATATCTAATTAGTGCGGCTAAAGGGCTTATTCCTAAATTTTGTCAGGTACAGGACCCTCCAACAATGAGGGACTGGTTAGACAGGGTGGAACATATAAATAAGATGGAGGAGTTATACCATATAGACAAAGGTAATATGGGTACATTTAGAAAGGAATGGGGAAGATGGTCTGACTTCAAGGCATCCGGAAAATATATGAAAATAGTGGGAGGCCCAGGGATCTTATTTGAGGTAGCAGAATTAAAGGGAATGTTTGGTAAGGTGGTAGCAGAAACAGGAAAAGGGAAAAGAAAGGTTGGAGGAAAATAAAGAATAGGAAGAAAAAGGAATAGTCGGAAGTGAGGACTGAGGAGTAAGATTACAGGTATAGATTGGAATGTTGGAAAAAGAAGTGAAGAGTTATATGGACCAGGGTAAATTGTAAGGGAGTTTGGGCAAGGGGTGTGTGTGGGGAGGTTGGATCGCAACATTTAGGGGAAATGTTTGTATTTTGGATGAAAATGATAAAGGAAAAAAAAAACAAAACAAAAAACACATTATTGAACTACCCAGGTTGCCGATTGTCCCTGATTTGCAAAGATCTTCTCAGAAGTTTAATGACTTGTTCTTAGAGTTGTAATAGACAACCAACAAATCTCCAGTGATGGCAGAACTACATATCCAAGCATGCTTTGCTAGCAAACTTGCTGAACTTGCGGTGCATTTATCCTCTGCAGCTGAAGATCTGGATCTTGGAAATGGTCCCTGGCCATACTGATTGACTTGAAAATGAAATCTTTACTTGCCTTCATTTCAGATCTCATTCTTCTCTTTTCATATTTTAGTAACATTTACAGAATAAAGACTCATTTATATTGTAAAAAAAAAAAAAACTACTATAAAGAACATTTAGCAAGTTGACCACGCAGGGTCAGAATATAATTACACTTCACATTAAGGCACCCTGACAGGGCTCCAACCAAGCTGTGGCCAGAAAGCACAACTGGTGCCTTACTGTAGAAAAGGCATAGAATGCCAATGACCAGAGGCCCAACAGGTACTCCACTGCACACCTTTATTTGTTGTCTCCTGAACTTGTATAGTTGGGATCTAGTTCTCCATGAAGCCAGTAAACAGGTAGATCTCTTTCTTAAGAATGCTAAGCTCCTGATCTTTCCAGACATTTCTGTGTATTCCCAGAGGCTCTGGAAGTCCTTTGATCAGGTAAAGCTCAAACTTTGTCTACAAGATCTACTGGATTCTTTACATCTCCAAAAGAGACCAAACAATGATTAGATACACTACATAGACCATACTTGCTAATATTTCTATCATTTTAAGGCCTTTTACTTGATACATGTTGAAGGGGTGATGAGGAGTTAAAGGGAATTCATTCTTTAAATACTTGAGGAAGGTAGCACATGGCTGCCTCTAAGGAATGGCAAACTCATGGCTGCTAACTATAAATGTTGCTTAATAACTTTTGTTGGTCCTTACACCATCTTCTTATTCATATTAATAGAGCAACCTCAGATGGCACCCTGCCATAGGTTGCTTTGGAATGTCTTGAGATTCTCTCTGTACCTAATTTGCCTGTCAGACTGGGTAAAGACCCCATCTTCAGCAAGAGACTCAGGTGGATTCTTCACTTTCAACCCTAATAGGGTATTGAATTGTGGTTCAGCTATCTATGTGCCTGCTGACTTCCTGTCAGGGCTCCTAGGTATGACCAGAGGTGTGTGACTGAAGCAGGGAAACGCAGACTTCAGATATGTGATTAACAATGTAATTTATTAACACTAACAATACAAACATAAACGCAGTGCAATACTAAACATAATACAGTGCAAACAAACCCAACCAACCACCCACAGATAACAGTACATACAAGCAAGCGTCGTCAGGCAGGCCGAGTCAATATCAATTGGGCAGGTAGGTACAGGAGGAGCAAGCGGAGAATGGTCGGGGTCACAGGCCAGGTTCAGCAGGTAGCAAGCAGCGTAGTACAGAGGGTCAGGCAGAGGGATGGTCAGGGTCACAAGCCAGGGATCAGAACAGGTAGCAAGCAGCGTAGTACAGAGGGTCAGGCAGAGGGATGGTCAGGGTCACAAGCCAGGGATCAGAACAGGTAGCAAAGGAACAGAAACAGGATGCAGGACAGATACAGGGCCCAGGACAAACACAACACCAAGGCAGAGTCTGCAAGTCTGGCCATCCCTTAAATACACCAGTATCATCAGTTTCAGGTGTTAGCTGGCTGAAAGGTTGAGTCTCTGATTGCTGGGAGCACCCGCTGGCCAGCCCTGGTACTGCAGATCAAAAGGCAGGTGAGTCCCACCATTGCTGGCCAGTCCATTCCTGACAGTACCCCCCCCTCAAGGAGCGGCCTCAGGACGCTCCAAACAGTCCTAGCTGGGAAAAATGTTCCACCGCCCGGGTCTGGTAACTGGCGGGATATCAAAGACTGGCACACCGGGCAGGACTCCGGGCAGAGGCACATCGGGCTGGACTCCGGGCAGAGGCACATCGGGCTGGACTCCGGGCAGAGGCACATCGGGCTGGACTCCGGGCAGAGGCACATCGGGCTGGACTCCGGGCAGAGGCACATCGGGCTGGACTCCGGGCAGAGGCACATCGGGCTGGACTCCGGGCAGAGGCACATCGGGCTGGACTCCGGGCAGAGGCACACCGGGCAGAGGCACATCGGGCAGGACTCCGGGCAGAGGCACATCGGGCTGGACTCCGAGCAGAGGCACATCGGGCAGAGGCACATCGGGCAGGACTCCTGGCAGAGGCACATCGGGCTGGACTCCGGGCAGAGGCACACCGGGCAGAGGCACATCGGGCTGGACTCCGGGCAGAGGCACATCGGGCAGGACTCCGGGCAGAGGCACATCGGGCAGGACCCCGGGCAGAGGCACATCGGGCTACCAGGCGAAGCGGCAGGCAGCGGGCCACCAGGCGGAGCGGCAGGCACCAGGCCCCCGGGCGGAGCGGCAGGCACCGGGCCCCCGGGCGGGGCCACAGGCATCGGGCCCCCAGGCGGAACTACAGGTCTCGGGCCCTCAGGCGGAACTACAGGTCTCGGGCCCTCAGGCGGAACTACAGGTCTCGGGCCCTCAGGCGGAGCGGCGGGTGCCGGACCCCCAGATGGAGCGACAGGCCTCGGGCCCCCAGGCGGGGCGACAGGCATCGGGCCCCCAGGCGGGGCGACAGGCATCGGGCCCCCAGGCGGGGCGACAGGCATCGGGCCCCCAGGCGGGGCGACAGGCATCGGGCCCCCAGGCGGGGCGGCGGGCGCCGGACCCCCAGGCGGAACTACAGGCCTCGGGCCCTCAGGCGGAGCGGCGGGCGCCGGACCCCCGGGTGGAGCGACAGGTCTCATGCCCTCAGGCGGAGCGGCGGGCGCCGGACCCCCAGGTGGAGCGACAGGCATCGGGCCCCCAGGCGGGGCGACAGGCATCGGGCCCCCAGGCGGGGCGACAGGCATCGGGCCCCCAGGCGGGGCGGCGGGCGCCGGACCCCCAGGCGGAACTACAGGTCTCGGGCCCTCAGGCGGAGCGGCGGGCGCCGGACCCCCGGGTGGAGCGACAGGTCTCGGGCCCTCAGGCGGAGCGGCGGGCGCCGGACCCCCAGGTGGAGCGACAGGTCTCGGGCCCCCAGGCGGAGCGACAGGTCTCGGGCCCTCAGGTGGAGCGGCGGGCGCCGGACCCCCAGGTGGAGCGACAGGTCTCGGGCCCTCAGGCGGAGCGGCGGGCGCCGGACCCCCAGGTGGAGCGACAGGTCTCGGGCCCTCAGGCGGAGCGGCGGGCGCCGGACCCCCAGATGGAGCGACAGGTCTCGGGCCCTCAGGCGGAGCGGCGGGCGCCGGACCCCCAGGTGGAGCGACAGGTCTCGGGCCCTCAGGCGGAGCGGCGGGCGCCGGACCCCCAGGCGGAGCGACAGGTCTCGGGCCCCCAGGCGGGGCGGCGGGCGCCGGACCCCCAGGTGGAGCGGCGGGCGCTGGACCCCCAGGCGGAGCGACAGGTCTCGGGCCCCCAGGCGGAGCAGCGGGCACCGAGTCACCAGGCACGACAGTGGGCTCCGAGTCAACTGGCATGACCGCTGGCACTAGGTCAGACATTGGATCGTCTGGCTGGACAGCGGGCATCGGGTCACCAGGCATCAGGTCATTTGGCTCGACAGCGGGCACCGCGTCATCTGGCAAGGCAGTGGGCTCCGAGTCAACTGGTATGACCGCGGGCACTGGGTCAGACATTGGATCGTCTGACCGGACAGCGGGCATCGGGTCACCAGGCATCAGGTCATTTGGCTCGACCGCGGGCACCGCGTCATCTGGCAAGGCAGTGGGCTCCGAGTCAACTGGTATGACCGCTGGCACTGGGTCAGACATTGGATCGTCTGACTGGACAGCGGGCATCGGGTCACCAGGCATCAAGTCATTTGGCTTGACAGCGAGCACCGCGTCATCTGGCAAGGCAGTGGGTTCCGAGTCAACTGGCATGACCGCGGGCACTGGGGCAGACATTGAATCGTCTGGCTGGACAGCGGGCATCGGGTCACCAGGCATCAGGTCATTTGGCTCGCCAGCGGGCACCGCGTCATCTGGCAAGGCAGTGGGCACCGGGTCACCGGGCATTGGATCGTCTGGCTCGACAGCGGGCATCGGGTCACCAGGTATGACAGCGGGCACTGGGTCACCAGGCATCAGGTCATTTGGCTCGCCAGCGGGCACCGCGTCATCTGGCAAGGCAGTGGGCACCGAGTCACCAGGTACGACAGCGGGCTCTGAGTCAATTGGCACGACAGCGGGCACCGGATCAGGTACCGGATCATCTGGATCAACAGCGGGCATCGAGTCAACTGGCCTAATAGGATCGTCAGGCTGGATCAGTTCATCATGCTGGGTAGAGGCATCAGGCTGAATGCCGGCGTGCGGCTGAGTAGAGGCTTCAGGCCGAGTAGAGGCTTCAGGCCGAGTAGAGGCTTCAGGCCGAGTAGAGGCATCAGGCCGAGTAGAGGCATCAGGCCGAGTAGAGGCTTCAGGCCGAGTAGAGGCTTCAGGCCGAGTAGAGGCTTCAGGCCGAGTAGAGGCATCAGGCCGAGTAGAGGCTTCAGGCCGAGTAGAGGCTTCAGGCCGAGTAGAGGCTTCAGGCCGAGTAGAGGCATCAGGCCGAGTAGAGGCTTCAGGCCGAGTAGAGGCATCAGGCCGAGTAGAGGCATCAGGCCGAGTAGAGGCATCAGGCCGAGTAGAGGCTTCAGGCCGAGTAGAGGCATCAGGCCGAGTAGAGGCATCAGGCCGAGTAGAGGCATCAGGCCGAGTAGAGGCTTCAGGCCGAAGAGAGGCATCAGGCCGAAGAGAGGCATCAGGCCGAGTAGAGGCTTCAGGCCGAGTAGAGGCATCAGGCCGAGTAGAGGCATCAGGCCGAGTAGAGGCTTCAGGCCGAGTAGAGGCTTCAGGCCGAGTAGAGGCTTCAGGCCGAGTAGAGGCATCAGGCCGAGTAGAGGCATCAGGCTGAAGAGAGGCATCAGGCTGCATACAGGCATCAGGCTGAAGAGAGGCATCAGGCTGCATACAGGCATCAGGCTGAAGAGAGGCATCAGGCTGAAGAGAGGCATCAGGCTGCGTACAGGCATCAGGCCGAGTACAGGCATCAGGCTGAGTAGAGGCTTCAGGCTGAGTAGAGGCTTCAGGCTGAGTAGAGGCTTCAGGCTGAACCACGGAAGGCAGGCTCACCGGTTTGGATACTGGCAGGATGGTATTGGTTGGAAAGAATTTTCGCTTTTTTCTGGTTTTAACTACTGGAGCACTGCAAGTAAACGCAGGTCTGCAAACGAATGGAGCAGCTGGAGACAGAGAAGAACTGGAGGATGGAACAGGAGAGGGAGCAGTTGCTACAGAGGGCTTTTTTACAGGGTTAAAGGCAGGATAGGTGCAGCGAGTGGGAACAGGGTACTGACATGCGGTAGATAGCCAAGTATACTGGGCTGTAACTGGAGGAGCTGTTGGGAATACAGGAGTAGAGTTAGAAGCAGGACTGGGTTTTTGTAAGCTGACTGAGGCTGGGTGCAACAAGTCTGTCCATGTCTGCAGTAGGGGTTGAACAAAGCTGAGCTTACACAAAGCCTGTCTGGTCAATGACTGCACTGCGTTTATACAATCTCTTAGTGTCTGTGGTGAACATGTGGAATAACGCTCCAGAAAGTAACCCACATCATCCTCTAATAACCACACCAGGGACTCTACCTGGTCTGCACTAAATGGTGGCAAAAATTCATCCCTGCATTCGGGGGTACCAGATGAAACCAACTCTGCACAAACCTCAATCAAAGGCTGCACCTCAGAGAACTCTGTGCCCTGACCTACTAGAACATGAGCGAGCCGTATACATTCTAGCAGTTCATCCCGGGTATACTCCTTCAGAGTTTGATAAGCATACTCCCTGTCATCAAACACTAGCAGATATAAATACGCAACCTCATCCAGATCCATCCTTCCCATCAACAAGCCAAGATGGCTTCCCTGTGCAGCCACTTCTGGTCAGGATTGGCCTTGGTGTAATGTCAGGGCTCCTAGGTATGACCAGAGGTGTGTGACTGAAGCAGGGAAACGCAGACTTCAGATATGTGATTAACAATGTAATTTATTAACACTAACAATACAAACATAAACGCAGTGCAATACTAAACATAATACAGTGCAAACAAACCCAACCAACCACCCACAGATAACAGTACATACAAGCAAGCGTCGTCAGGCAGGCCGAGTCAATATCAATTGGGCAGGTAGGTACAGGGGGAGCAAGCGGAGAATGGTCGGGGTCACAGGCCAGGTTCAGCAGGTAGCAAGCAGCGTAGTACAGAGGGTCAGGCAGAGGGATGGTCAGGGTCACAAGCCAGGGATCAGAACAGGTAGCAAGCAGCGTAGTACAGAGGGTCAGGCAGAGGGATGGTCAGGGTCACAAGCCAGGGATCAGAACAGGTAGCAAAGGAACAGAAACAGGATGCAGGACAGATACAGGGCCCAGGACAAACACAACACCAAGGCAGAGTCTGCAAGTCTGGCCATCCCTTAAATACACCAGTATCATCAGTTTCAGGTGTTAGCTGGCTGAAAGGTTGAGTCTCTGATTGCTGGGAGCACCCGCTGGCCAGCCCTGGTACTGCAGATCAAAAGGCAGGTGAGTCCCACCATTGCTGGCCAGTCCATTCCTGACACTTCCTGCTCTGATGATATCCAGCTTCTGTTTTCTTCTACAAGATTTCTTGGTATGGGATTTACATCCTAAGAGACCATCTTCCTAAGCTGAGCAGGATCCACTTTCACTGTTCACCTGTTGATTGTTTTATTAACAACAAAGTTAGTACCCTAAGCTAACAGCTCACTTTCTTGATGGCAGCTACTTTTTGAAAGTGTTATCAGTCATTCTCCCACTTGAATATGTTCAAAACTCCAGTTGGTTTGTTACCAAATGTTTAACAATCCATCACAACCTGCTTCAACGGATGTACAGGATGGGATAGGGATGGGTTGTTTTACTGTTTTTTGTTGTCTTGACATTGTATTACAGACTGTTATAATGCATACATGCCCCAAAATATGAATCTGTTGTCTTACAATTGTACTTGTGTATGTGGGATGATTCCTTCTACTCTGGGTCTGGTCTGGGTCCTGGTAGCACACTGCATCATTTAGTCTCCTGGAATATCTGGGGAATAAACTCCAAAAATCAAATGATCCTTAGTTTTTCAATTCCTGAAGACCTATAGCACCATATCTGCATATTGTAGGAGATGCACCTTATGGGGGGTAGCGTTCTAAGTCTGAAAAAACCCTGGGTGGGACATTACTACCATGTAATCTATTCTGCTTATGTTACAGTGTTAGTATACATTAGTTCACAAAACATTGTCCTTCAAGCTTCTGGACCTCAGACTCAACCCAGTGGAGAAATATGTGATATTGTATGCTATACTTGATAATGTTGATATGATATTGGTTGGCTGGTGTATACACAATCTGCTAATATCTCCTAAACATAAAAATCTAAATCTAGTCTGGTAAACAACCTAGTTGATTTAAAGTTTACTTGTTCACTTGGTTTTCCCCTAAATTCAGTGGAGCTGTGGTTTCTTCCTACTGGCAGTAGGTACCACTGGTACCTCTGGTGTTAATATGAGAGGCTACAGTAAAAATGAATATTCATATCTTTCCCAGCCAACCACTAGGAGTATCTTTGTCAGTGGAGCAACAGGGAAAAGGGTCTAAATATTTGGGAAAGGTCATGTGTTCTCTCTCCTCCTCAGGCTGTGGCCTGGAGAGGGTGTGTGAGGAGCAGCTGAGCGATTAGTCCTAAGCCATAGAGACCTGCATATGTGCTTCAGCATCCCCTACCTCTCTCCCCCTGGAAGTTAAGCGTGAGCAAAAAAAACCCTTTCTTTGTTTGCACCAGTCGGTGTTGGTGCCAGTCATTTTTTATTATTGCTTAAGAGATCTACATCCTGAGGTGAAATGTCAGCCCACCCTGTCTCTGGGGGTTCCACCATGCATCCGGGGGGTGCTACATTATATAACTTACTGTCCTTGATAGCTGCATACTCTACTGATAATATTATTATTGGATGAAAAACCCTGGTCTTTAGAGTCTTGGGTCTTCCCAAACACCGTCTGCAATACTGAGGTCCTGTGGATATCATATCTGGCCGAGTGGTGACATCACTTCTGGTTCTGAGTATTGCCAGCAGAACAGGCAACTAATTTCCCGGTTCTTCTCCAACTAGCAGCTGCTGGAAACAGCGGAATCGGCACTGGAGCTGTGTGTTTAGATTAACAAGTGTCTCCACACCCGGCGATGGTCATCCAACCTGCCACTTGCTACAAGTGTTCTATCGGTCTCCACATTCCATCAGGGGATGCCACTACTAGTTTGGTGAGACTGTACCAATATGTCTATGCAATACTATGGCAGTTTTTAATGAGATATGTCAGTATACATGGTTTACCATTTTATTAAAAGGATCATAATTTTCCGTTGTTGGACTTTAGGGCAAAATCCATACAGACTATTTATTGATCACTAACTGCAATTTTCTCATACGCTGTCTTTTAATCTCTTTTTGTTTACATTATCTTTAATACTAAATCCAATTTTAAAAAAAACAAGGATGTTAAACCTGCCTGCTCTGTGCAGTGGTTTTGCACAGAGCAGCCTCGATCCTCTGCTCATTTCCCCTGCTGGCGCTCCTGCCCCCTCCCTCCTGCTGAGTGTCCCCAGAGCAAGCAGCTTGCTATGGAGACACCCAAGTAGACTTGCTCCTGAGCTGCTGCTCAGGAGCGAGTCTACTTGTCCATTCCATTCACACACAGAGCTGTGCATTCACACACAGAGCCATGGCCCTGCCCCCACTCTTTCCTCATTGGCTCTTGCTGCTGTCTCGGCCAATGAGGAGGGAGAGTCCCCAGAGAGCTGAGGCTCTCATGCACATCGATGGAGCTCAGGTAAGTATTGGGTAGGCTAGAAGGGGTGCTGCACACAGAAGGTTTTTTACCATCATGTATAGAATACCTTGAGCCTTTACAACCACTTTAAATCCACTTCAGACATGGCAAGATGGAGATCCAATATTACATAGCTTCAGTTATGCAAAAAGGGAAAACCCATCAGCAAGACGTATTCAGTATACCTGACCAGAAATAAAATAAAGTACTCTAGGGGTTAAATCCCATAAAAATGTATTAAACAATAAAAAAAATAAAACTTCAAAAAGCATGGAAAAAGTAAACAGGGTCCTTTAGACTTCAAGATCAGCTGAAGACATGAATTATGCAGTCTGATTCTTGCCTATGCGTTTTGTCAATAGACTTCAATAGGACTTACAGTATGGGCCAGTTATTGTCATCACAAATTAAAAGAATGAATCTGAATTTTAATATGAAAAACCCCTATTAGAATAATTCATGACAAATGCACCCAATTACCCGCATTATTCCACATAAAAACAGTCAATAAAAAAACAAAGATAAACAACAATCACATTCAAAAAATTTGCAAGAAACAACATGATTTGTTAAATTAATCTAAAATAAGACATAAGTGTAAAATATATCATAAATTATCTATTAGCTCATAGTCCTTTAATCATACAGATCACAAATAAAACTACATCTATATCAATATTCAGGCCATTAAAAGATAGAATGTCCATGAAAAAAAATCACTTTAATTTGTTTTTTTAGATTTATTTAACCAGATTACAACCTCTATATGGCTTTTTAACCTTATCAATACCTAGAATTTTTAACCCATTAGGGTGGCAGTTATGAATTTTTTTAAAATCAATGATAAATGATGAATCCTATACATATATTATATAGATGTTCAGAAACTCTTACTGCTAAACGTGGAGCTACCAATATATTGATATACTGGCATTCAAATAAATATGTGATTTGAGTTACACACACAAAAAAATGTCCTCTTCGTGTAACACCCTGCAGTAATACTGGTTGCAGGATGTTAAAAGGACACAAGATGGCAGTGTTCTACAGCTCAGTTACACAGACTCTGTTGATTAAAAGCTTTGTTGGACTTGTAGGCTGGTAGCAGGACTTCACTGTTTAAAAACGAGCTACCAAACTACATTTCCCAGAGGAGTGGGCTGATGGGCAGAGGCAAATATACAAACCCGGGTACCCAAGGACAGGAAGTGGAGAGAGCTAGAGAGAAGGTGTGAGGAGAAGGCTGTCCAGGATGCTGGAGGACCAGGCTGGGCCACGCTGCAGAGAATGAAGGAGTTAGGAGGGATTGCTGACCACTGACAGTCCCACGAGCAGACAGACCAGAATGCTGTAATCTGGGGTGATCTTTGACGGAGGAACTACGAGAACACGGGGGGAAGGGGGGCTCCATCTGTAGAGAGGCTATCCACTACCTGACCGAGGCCATGGATTGAGTGCAAGAGCTCCATACCTGAATCATCTAAGTTGCAAAAGACATTGCTAAGTTCATTTATTTTCTTCTCAGTTTAGCATCCTTTGTTTCACAAGTTATTGTGCTAAGGCCTAGTGTGACAGGCCAATTCTGCCTTGTGGCCTAGTAGATATTACACCCTCAACACATCAAATCACAAGAGTCTACCACAATATGTGCACCATGCAGGTTAGGTTACATTAGTGCTTCAGTTCCAGTCTGTGCTACTCATCAAGGAACTTCCTTATCACTTTAGTTTGCCACTACCTTAAAGAGGAATTAACCCCTGCAGAAATTTGCTTCTGCCCTTTCCTTAATTTCAGCCTAATCCTAGATTTCAGTCTGTCTGTGCTAAGGAAACACAATTCAAATTCAACATCACTTATAAGAAAAGTTCCCTTTACATTGTGTTCACCTTCTCAACGAAATCCTACCTCAACATCAAGAAAAATGTAAATTCACATGTGCACCAACTAGGGCCCCAATGAGCAAGCAGAAGACTGGACACTTTTCATATCTAATTAAAGAGCTCTTTTCCTTTCTCAGAGTTAAACCCAGCCACCAGTAACCAGGAACATTGACATATCTAATTAAAGAGCTCTTTTCCTTTCTCAGAGTTAAACCCAGCCACCAGTAACCAGGGACATTGACATATCTAAAGAGCTCTTTTCCTTTCTCAGAGTTTAACCCAGCCACCAGTAACTGAGAGCCCAAATGTGAGTTAGTCTGGCAATTTGTTGTTTCCCTACAGCTCACTTGGAAAGAAACATCTTAGAACTTGGTCTACCATTTAAATTCCGAATTGCAGGACATCTAAGAATTGATTGAAGTTGTGCTGTGTTGCAACCCTTACTTGAGTTCTGCAAGAGTGTTGGCTGTTATTCTATGCACATACTTTCTTGTAATTTTACTGTGCTTGCATTTTGACCTCAATGAAGCCAAAATATCAGTTCACTCTAAACTGTGTGTGAGTCTATTTTATGGTTGCAGCAAGGGGGATCTCCTGGTCAAAGGTCTAAGGTGGTGTCAGCAGGGGACGGGCTTCCAAGACGGGCTCAGGAAAGACAGGGAACCCAAAAAAATACTGAGCGTCCCTCAAGGGGGTAGTGCTACTTTTGGGAAATGCATGCATTAGTATGCAAGAAATAAATGCATCTCTTTCCCCATTTGGTATACATAATCTGCAAGCCAAACATCTTGCACAAGTGAAAAAAACACCTTTTTTCTGAAAAAATAAAAAACCAAGACAATAAGGAGGATTTACGATAATAGTGGGCACTCTATTACATAATGATGGAACTTTCCTATATGTCAACATTTCTCAACCTTTTTAACATGGAGAACCCTTGAAATATATTTTATGTCTCAGGAACCCTTGCTTATAATATCCATCTCTACAGCTCATGGTACATTAGTATGCCACTGGGAAAAATGCTCCTCACACTTGTGGTCATTGGGAAGAATCCCCCCTCTCAGATAGTGATAAAGAGCTTTTGTTAGGGGTTGTATTTAGTTACATCCTATCCATACCAGCATACTGTATGTTCTATTTCCTTATCTAGTATTCATTTTAATAACCCTTTTCCACTAATCTATTTAAAATTTCAGCTTGTTCATAATACTCCTGTATGAAGATATAGTTTTATGCAGACACTCCAATCTCCCCTAAGTCACCCCTTGTCTCCACCGCTGACCTACCTCTGAGCATTGTCCCTAGTCTCCGCCCCTTATCCACCTTCTAGTGTTGCCCCTTAGAGAATACAGAGCCACGTATCATTTTGTGGTGTTAAGTCATTTGTATGGGTTAATGATTATAGACCCCCAGCAACAATAGATCCTTTCCAGCAACAACAGACTCTCCCCCCAGAAACAAAATACAACAATAGATCTGCCCCAACAACAATATACCCCTGCTGGCAACAATAGATACCCCAGCATCAATAGACTTTTCACCCAAAATGTAAATCCCTCCACAACATAAGAACTCCAGGGCAACAATATATCTCCAACAGCAACAATAAACCCCCATTAGCACTTCAGCTACAATAGATCACCAGAAATCAAGATCAATAGACCCATTAGCACACCCCATCCCCCTTTGCCATTACATACATTCTGTAATGGAGGAGCCGAAACTGCATTCCCTCGTGTTCCCGCTGAAAAAAAGCCCTGGTTTTATCTAATTCTAATAAACTAATCATTCGGTATAATTTTTAATCCACTGAGAATAATGACAGCTAAAAAAACCATTGATTGCACAGGGCATACAAGGATACTAAACAAAAAGGATGGAAAGGTCAATCAGTATGTAATAGAGTGCCTATAATAGCATCCTATGCATCATGTTTTTTAATTTTTTCAGGGAAAAGTTTTTCTCTTCTGCATTTCAAAAAAATGTCATAAGTGGGACCCAAAGGGATTAATATCTGTAGGTATTGATAGGGTTAAAAATACATGCAGAGGTAGAAATCTGGTTAGATCCATCTCACAAAATGAAACAAAAAGGATTTTTAATGGACACTGCTCCAAATGGTCTAAATATTAATTTAGATGTCTATAGTTTTATTAGTAATCTGTAAAAGCATAGGGATATTAACTAGTAGATGGTGGGGGCATGGCTTGGTGCATGGAGAGTTAGGCAGCGGTACTGCACAGCTCCCTGCCCGGACCTCCTTTATGGGCTTCTCTTCAGCCCTCCTCATGGGCAAGAAACAGTACCGGACCCCCCGGGGAGTATTGGGGGGCCGGTCTGGCGCCGAAATAAGCCGGTTCCTGGCACGATCCACGGCCGAGCCCTCGGGCGCCCCGGCCTCCAAGATGGCGCACCTCTCCTCTCCTTATCCCTCTGGATACGTAGCTGCCAGATGACAGGAAGGTAAGCCCTTGGGGCTCTCTTTCTCCTCCTGGGGATCCTGCACTGAGTCAACAGGACACACAGGGGTCCCGCAGCCCTTCTCCAGCATATCTCTGTTCTGAGGATGGCTAGGATCTGCAGTCCCACATGCGATCCTTACACACCTACATCAAATCTCTCCCTACAAAGACAGATTTTGAGCAATGTGTGAAACGTATTGACAGTACACACAAACAGGAAATTTATGCTCTTAAACAAGATGTTTGTACGCGTTTTGAACAGATTGAAAATACCACTGACGGCCTAAATAACGCCTTACAAACCCACGAAGAGACTCTTAACTCCCATAAGGTTCTTATACAACAGCTCATGTACCAACAAGATGACAATGAGAACAGAAACCACAGTAACAATATTCGGATCAGGGGCATCCCAGAATCATTGAATCTAAAGATTTATCTGCGGTGGTTACCGCTATCTTCAATCAACTCCTACAGCAACCTAAAGACACCTATATAGAGCTGGATCGAGTACATCGCACGCTGGGCCCCAGGAATTCACTACTTCAAGGTCAAAGACGCCATTATGTGTGCAGCCAGCTTGCAGGATACCATTCTATTTAACAAAGTGCCGGTGATGCTCCTCCCTGACGTCTCCCGCCAGATTCTGGCCATGCGCAGGGCTCTGTACCCTCTCATTCAGATGTTACAGGGAAGGCATATCCACTATCAATGGCGATTCCCGTTTCAACTTCAAGCTGCACAGTATGATAAATCCGCTCAATTCTGCACTCTTGGAGACTTTCCCACATTTCTCGGTGTGTTCGAGTTACCTCAGGTGTCCCTCCCGGACTGGCCCTTCCAGCTCCGACCCCAGGCCTCCTATTTCCCTCTTCCTGGCAGCAGTCCGATTGTAGGAAGAAGAAGCCTTCCAGGTCCTGTTCCCAGAAGATCCCAGAGGGATGATCCACTATCCATGTAAATTGGGACATTTTACCCTTTTTCCAATTTTTTACGGGTTATTAGCCTTCTCTTGGTTACTCCTGTTGGTTGTATGACTTATATTTGTGCCTGTTGCCTTTCGGGGCCTTGGGGCTGTGGCTCGGGGTTAATTCCTAGGTGACACCGCCGCCGCTTGCTGTGGCGGGCTGTGTTGCCTCCGGCCTTGGTCTCAGGGGCCTTGGACCCTCCCACCATTTACCTCATCTGTGCCTGGTTAGTGCCGGGTTATGTTTATATGTTTATGTTTATTTGTCGGGGGAGGAGTCTCATTTTTCCATGCCTGTTCGAGGGTTCATTGAATATGTTTTATGAGGGGGGTTGTCCTCGTCTGAGGGGGACCTTCTTCGAAGTTATTATTTACCTGTGGGAGGCCTGGGTCGGGATCGGATACATGTGCCTTGGACGTTCCCCAGCTAGGTCTTCAGTGTACTGTGTTGTATCACACTGTATGTTTTTTGGACAGCTTGTCTGACTATTAGTTTTTTCTTCTTTTCTTTCTTTTTCTGCTCTTCTTTTTTTTTTTCTCTTCTTCTCTCTTTTTCTCGGGGGAGATTTTGCGAAGCGCTGTCGGTGACTCGTTTTTTTCCTATTTGATCCACTACAAATGAATATGACTCAGATTAAATTTTCCTCTATTAATTGTAGGGGCTTTAACACTCTGGAGAAGCAGGGCCAGATGCTCTATCATTTCCATAAACATGGCTCGCAGATATTGCTCCTTCAGGAGACTCATTTTTGCTCCGATGGTATCCCAGTCCTCCACAATTGTTATTATACTCAATGGTATCATAGTACTAATACCAGGATGATGCCTGCAGTTGTAGGTATCATCCTACTATAAACATCCAAAGTCCAGTGATGTACCAGTACATTGCTGGTCCTTGTTGGGTATATATGCTATGTTCTTTATTTTTTTGTATGCAGCCTGTAGGCTGAATGAAAAAAAAGAGAAGAAATCTCTGCCAGAAAAAGTGTGGTATGCCATTCTACCATTAGAATATACCTCCTTTCATCCACCCACTTCTAATGGTGGGCACACATTAGGTTGCACGGTGCCACATGCACCAATTCCAAGATTGTACAAATGTCTAAATAGTGGCACGCTTGAATAAAAATTGTCCACGTATAAGTGGTACCCCATATGGAAAAAGGATGACACCAAATCGCAAACTATCTTGCCACTACTTCCCATGTAGACTTGGCCTCCGGGGGGCTCCATGTGACTATCTTTTCCCTCGTAAATCCGAAACTTATATGTATAGCCTGTTGGCCTCTCACAGGTCGTATACATCTTGACCCCATATCTGGCATGCTTGCTGGGCAGAAATTGTTTGAATGCAAGGCGGCCAGAAAATTAATGCGGGACTCATCAATGCAGATTTTTTGCTGGGGAGTATAGACATCTGCAAATTTTTGGTTAAGGTGATTTACGAGGGGCCCAATTTTGTGGAGCCGGTCAAATTCAGGGTCACCCAAAGGACAACAGAGTGTGTTGTCCTTGAAATGCATAAAACACAATATACTCTCATATCTATGCCTGGCCATGGCCACGGAGAACACAGCATATGATGAATTGGGTCTGTGGACCAATACAACCACAATTAATTTTTTTGTAGTAATGCTCATGTTGAGGGTTAGGCCCAAAAAAAATGTAAATTCGGAAACCGTAATGGGTTTCCATGTGAATGGTCTGGCAAGGTTTGAATTTGGGTTGGCGTCGATAAATTGTTGTGCATATAAATTGCTTTGATCCACAAACCATGCATACAGATATTTTGTGAAAAACTGCTCCAAAAAAATCAAGTGGAGTAATTAGATTTGCTGTTTCCACCTGAATTCTGGGTTGGGCAGTAAATGGGGGAAGTACGGGTGATGATTCTGCAAACACTGCAGTGTTGTGTGCAATGTATCAAGTGACAGTGACCTACTGACACTGCACTTGCTGGGGGAGAAGGGGGGGGTAAGTGTAGGGGCTAAACGCAGGTGCTGGCAGGTGCCGGGGCTGATCCCTCTAATGCTGCATTTCTGGGGACACTATACTAATGTGAACGCTGGTATAATGCTGATCTGATCAAAGATATTGATCCGTTCAGACACTATACTAGCAATGGAGGTTTATTGTGTATGAGCGTGCTCCTGGCAATCAAGGGGTTAAATGTGATTACTGGTGTACTGACAGGCAAACTGACGCTATCTGGGAGGGGCGTGAAAACCATGGGAGTGCGAATCACGTATATATACGTGGTTTTGCGCACCCCTGCTATAGGGCGGACAGGAAGCGGTTACAGAAGCTGTTTGTGTTACGGCACTGCTTTACTTTAACTGACAATTGTGCGGTCATGCAACGCTGCACCCAAATGAAATTTACAGCCTTTTTTGCCCATGAATTGAGCGTTCTTTCAGTGGTATTTGATCACCTGTGCAGTTATTTGTTGCGCTATTAACCACTTGACCTCCAGAGGATTTACCCCCCTTAATGCCCAGGCCTCTTTCTGCTACTCGGCGCTGCACTAATTCAACTGATAATTGCGTGGTCATGCAATGCTGCACCCAACAAAATTTACGTCCTTTTTTTCACACAAATAGAGCTTTCTTTCGGTGGTATTTGATCACCTGTGCGCTTTTTATTTTTCACGCTATGAACAAAAAAAGGCCAAAAATTTTGAAGAAAAATGATATTTTTTAATTTCAGCTATAAAAAATATATAGTAAACTCAAAGTTGGTTATAAATTTCGGCCAAAATGTATTCTGCTCTATGTTTTTGGTAAAAAAATCCCAATAAGTGTATATTGATTGCTTTGTGTGAAAGTTATAGGGTCTACAAACTATGGTATAGATACTGCAACTTACGCCATTTTTCTGCTATTCAGCGCTGCGCTAGTTTAACGGACAATTGCACGGTCATGCAATATGGTACATAAATTAAATTTACATCTTTTTTTTCCCACAAATTGAGCTTTCTTTCGGTGGTATTTGATCGCCTGTGCGGTTTTTATTTTTTGCGCTATAAAAAAAAAGACTGACGATTTTGAGGAAAAAAAACAATATTTTGGACTTTTTTCTATAAAACATGTCCAGTAAAAAAAATGTAAAAATCAAATTTAGTCATAAATTTCTGCCAAAATGCATTCTGTGACATGTCTTTGCTAAAAAAAAAACCCAATACGTGTAAATTAATTGGTTTACGTGAAAGTTATAGCGTTTACAAATGGCGGGAAAGATACTGGGATTTTTAGTTTTTTTTTATACTAATAATGGTGGCGATCAGCGACTTATGGCGGCGATCAGTGACTTATGGCGGGACTGCGGCGGACATTCTGACATTGGGGGCTACTGACTTGGGGTCACTGACATCCCCAGTGACACCAATACAGTGATCAGTGCAAAAAAAACCAAAACACTGACACTGTACTAATGGCACTGGGAAAGAAGGGATTAAGTTTATTTTTCAGGGAAAGGGCTAACTGTGTGAGGGGAGTGTTTTACTAGGGGGCGGGGGTGTGTACTGCAGGGAACACCGTTGATCGGGAGAGAGAAACTCTTCTGTCCCGATCAGTGTGTCCTGGAGCTGTCAGGGAACTGACAGAAAGCACAGCTACTGCAGCTGTGCTCTCTGTCAGCGATTGCCGCCGATCGCCGGGAAATAGCCATTAACAACCGGCTGTGACCCGGTGACTGACATCCGCGGCTGTGATCGACGGGACAGGTAGGGCAGCAGCGTGCTCCCTACCTGTTTACAAAACACACGTTTTAAAATGTGCTTTTGCCCAGCCATGCCGCCCTGCCGCCATATTTGTACAGTGGCTGGGCGGCATGTGGTTAAAAAATAAAGTACCGACAATTCTGAGAAAAAAAAACAATATTTTTGGACTTTTTGCTACAAAACATGTCCAGTATAAAAAATTTAAAAATCAAATTTAGTCATAAATTGAGTCCAAAATGTATTCTGCAGCATGTCTTTGCTAAAAAAAAATCCCAATACGTGTAAATTAATTTGTTTATGTGAATGTTATAGCGTCTACAAATGGCGGTATAGATACTGGGATTTTTTTTTATACTAATAATAGCAGCAATCATTGACTTATGGCGGGACTGCTGCGGACATCCTGACACTGGGAGGGGAATTGACTTGGGGTCATTGACATCCCCAGTGACACCAATACAGTGATCAGTATTCTGACTGGTAATCACCGGCCGTGACCCGGTGATTGACACCCGGGGCTACGATCAGTGGCACGGGTAGGGCGGATGAGTGCACCCTCTACCCGGAAATGCAAAATCAGGTATATATACAGGATTTTGTGCAGTGGAGCTGCCCTGCTGCAGTATAAGTACTGTGGCTGGTCGGCAAGTGGTTAATTACAAATTACAGGAGCATCACAAACTTGGAATGCAATTATTTCTTACAATTTTGAGAAGGTGCCAAAATTTTGTTCAGTTCATTTCTGGAGTTTTGCGTGGATTGTGTCAAATCTGGCTTTTTGTTTCTCCATTTTTTTTTGTCATACCAATACAAACAAAACAAATAATCATGAGAATGCCTAAACATTTGTAACTGCAGCAATTGTCTGGGCAAAGTGGTGCATTATCTGACAGGAATACAGGGATGCCAATATTTTTGGCTGTGATCATACATGACTGTATAATCATGTAATTTTGGCATTGATATTGAAAATATAACTGATCATACCAAAAATTTAAGGATAGTGATGATCATATAGAGCCATTTTCTTATCACATAGCGTGGCTCCTCTTAAAAACATAATGATAACAGAAATCACCCAAATGGCCATGATCAAAAGTTTATATGCCCTGAAATGTTTTAGCCTTGGTACAGACACACAGGTTAAAATGGCAATTAAAGGTTATTTTCCCACATCTGTGGCTTTTTAATGTGGTAATGGAACTTAATAAAGATGAATATAAAAAAATATGCAAAGCCTTGAGTATGGTAGTCAGTATTGTTCAATCACTTATTAAGTAGTGGAAAATTTGGGGATATCTTGATACTAAGCCAAAGGCAGGCAGACCAAGAAAGATTTGCAGAAAGATTTGCAGCCACAACTGCCAGAAGAATTGTTTGGGATACAATGAAAAACCCACAGGTAACCTCAGGAGAGATAGGAGCTGCTCTGGAAAAAGATGTTGTGGTTGTTTTAAAGCAGGACAATACGATGATACTTGAACAAAAATTAGCTGCATAGTCGAGTTGCCAGAAAAAAGCCTATACTGTGCCAATGCCACAAAAAAACCTGGTTACAATATGCCTGATAACATCTTGACATGCCTCACCAGGCTTTTTTGTGGCATTGGTGCAGTAAAGGCTTCTTTCTGGCAACTCAACCATGTAGCTCATTTTTGTTCAAGTATCATCGTATTGCCCTCCTTGAAACAACCACAACGTCTTTTTCTAGAGCAGCCTGTATATCTCCTGAGGTTACTTATGGGATTTTCTTTGTATCCTGAATATTGCTTCTGGCAGTTGTGGCTGCAATCTTTCTTGGTCTACCTGACCTTGGCTTAGTATCAAAAGATCCCTGAATTTTCCACTTCTTAATAAGTGATTGAATAGTACTGACTGCCATATTCAAGAATTTGGATATCTTTTTATATTCTTTTCCATCTTTATAAAGTTCCATTACTTTGTTATGCAGGTCTTTTGACATATTTTGTATCTTTATTTATGATCAAGGCTTAAAATAATTTTTAAAAAAATTCTCTTATACTTACTGTACTTCATTCTATCAAAATAAGTATGATTTTATTCTAGGGAGAACTTCCAGAAATAATGTACAACAATATTTGTTTGTCCTTTAATTATACTGGACCATGTGCCACAAAAAGATTTGCCATATTTAACATATGAAAACAGGTCTGTGAAAATGAAATGACCATGAGTTACAGGCATGAAGAGGGCTTTCATTTGCATTTTGTGCATAAATTACCAGTTTAAACTACAGTTACTGTTCTGTATGGAAACACATGGATCTTATCTAATGCATGCAAATAACCCAAAGGACAACTCTTTGCATGCAGACAAATTATAATGAAGTTTACATATTTGTAAAATTGTGCTTGAAGACCAGTTTTTGCACTATTTTTCTATACTGGGACCTCCAAAGAATGTCTAGTCTACCTGCTAGAGGCTTAATTTTATTTTAAGTGACAGAGTTAATTGAACTGAATTTTGTGGTGTAGAAAAACCCAGGGAATTCAAGGGGGGGGGGGGCGTTCAGCAAACCAGAACCTACAACTTAGAGGATGAATTATCCAATACATATTGCTGGTATTCAGTGAACTGATAAACGGGTCCTTTGGGCCATTTAACAGTCAGCTTTATTTACTGCATTCCATTTTCAAGAATGGAGTACCCTCTCTCCTGCACACAGTTCCCATGCCCATGCTCCTTGACCAGTCAACAGTTAAAAGAAGATCTTGAAGTCTCTGCATACACTTTCACATAGCTTACAGAGTGCTTAAGAAGACCTTTAACCTGGGGTGTTCAGTTTTGCAAATCTAAGCCTCAGTTTGGAGAGTCAAACTCTAACATACCTCTCCAACTCCTTGCAACCAGTCCCTTGGTGCAATGCAAAGATTAGGTGGTAGACATTTGCCTATCCTCAAAGAAGTTGTTGGAAACAGGACAGCAGCACACAGTTTGTACTTTGACCCTTACTTCCTCTCCATACTGGAGTGAATAATTGGGCCCAACCCTTCAGACAAGTCAGAATATCTCCTTTTGCGATAATGAAGGCCTCTGACAACACAACCTGTTTGTTGAAAGCAATTCTCAAGCATCGCTTGTCATTAAGCCATTTATGACCACCACCCTTACAGGTAGCTACAAAACAGCAAGTAGATTAAAATGTTAAAGTTACAAATATCAACTTGATGAATACATAACAGATTTTCTCTTCTGGGCATGTGCAACCAGCTTGAATCATACATCTACAAAATTCTGGTATTTTCCTGAAGGACTGTGTCCAATGTGTCCAAGTAGACTTCTGGGATGCCATGAATGTCTGTGGGATAATCCAAATTAGATTACTCTATTATAGGGAAAAGATTTGGGCTCACTGCCACTATGGGTCTAAGGAAATCCTGCGGGTTAGGTTTGTTGTCCTGGCAAATTCCCAGAGTCAGTTAGGAAACTGCAAATTATTTCTGATTGGTACTCTCTGCTGCTTTTTGTACCTATTGTACAGAAATTTTATGTTAATAATTTTTATTTTGTGGTTGACTTGAGGGCAGTAGATGCTTTTAACTGCTGTCCTGTCTATAGCAAAGCTTTTGATTGCTGCAAAGCATCAAGTTTAAAAAAATGGTCTTTTCAGGGGGTTTTTATTTATTTTAAGTATATTTTTTATTGTTTGCTGAGAGGACCTTTAATTTTGATTCAAGTTTTTTTTGGCGGTTTCAGGGGTGGCATATTGGGGTTTTTATTTCTTTGGGGCATTTTGTTTTATTTTTTTTTAATAGTGTAATGTTTTTGTTGCTCAAAGTGCAGTATTCATTTGTTATTGATCAGCTCATTTTGGAGTTCCCTTTTGTTTTCAGAAAGGAGTACAAGAATAGTTTTCACCTAAACCACCTCACATTATATCATATACAACACTCCCCTATCCCCATGGATAACATAAAAGTCAGGTATATGCATATTGGGGACAATTCACTAAAGGTTATCACATACATTATGTCGGTCAGGTGACCACATATTGCATGCGATACTGAAAATGTCAATTCACTATTGTAAGTATGTGGTATTTACCGCAAGTAGCAAAAACACTCAGTAAATACCGCATAAAAAGACCTTAAAGTCAATTCACAGAAAGAAATAATTAAATGCCTGTGGTAATTAAGCAGTGGTCAAGTCATGTGGTATGTACTGTTATTAAGGAGTGGGTGGCCACTGATGTCCTTAACATCCAGTAGCTGTCATGGTGGTGAAGGAGCGGGTGGCCACCGAGTTTGTCATCAGCTGTCAGTGGGGGTTCCCTGCTGACAGATAAATGTAAAAGAATGAATGTAAAAAAAAAAAAAAAGATTGCCAGCAATTCAAAATAAGGAAAAAAACAGCTCTGTCCCTCCCCTCCAAAGCACCTTGTCCCAATGTTGATGGGGACAAGGACCTCTCCCCACAACCCTGGCCAGTTGTTGTGGGGCTCTGCAGGCAGGGTGGTCATCCACCAAAAAAAGTGTAATGTAAAAAAACACAGGAGGCAGTTTTTGACAAGTCCTTATTAAGAAAAACAAAAATAAAAAAAATGTAGATGTAGCTGTAGATCATAGATCCATTGTCAATCACGATGCCAGTCGCTACTGCTGAAAAGAACAAAAAAAAAAAAAGGGGCTCTGCTCTCAACGAAGGCTTCCGCCATCTGACAGTTCTTCTGCCTGATAGTTCTTAAATAACTAAGGGGCAGGGCCACTCAGCATCGCCGGGTGCCCTTGCCCCCTTGTGACATCACCAACTGGAGCATGCTGGGTCGGTGATGTCACAAGGGGTGGCCTTGCCCCTTAGTAATTTAAGAACTCTCAGGTGGGGAAGCCTTCATTGAGAGCCGAGACTTTCTTTTTTTCAGGTAGGCGGTGGCAGCGAGCATCATGATTGACAATGGATCTACACCAGGGCCATTTTTTTATTTTTTAATAAAGGACTTGTCAAAAACTGCCTCCTGTGGTAATGATTCATACTCTGAATGGACTAGGGTTGTCAGTGGTGTACTGCAAGGTTCAGTGTTGGGACCCTTACTTTTTAATATATTTATAAACGATATAGGGTCTGGGATTAAAAATCCCATTTCAGTTTTTGCAGATGACACCAAACTGTGCAGTGGAATAACGTCCTCACAGGATGTCTCCAACTTACAAGCCGACCTCAATGTACTGTTTAATTGGGCAACTATGTGGCAAATGAGGTTTAATGCTGATAAATGTAAGGTTATGCACTTGGGGGCTAAGAATATGCATGCATCATACATACTGGGGGGGTTACAACTGGGGGAATCAATGGTGGAGAAGGATCTGGGAGTTCTGGTAGATCACAAGCTTAATAATGGCATGCAATGCCAAGCTGCGGTTTCTAAAGCGAGCAAAATACTCTCTTGTATTAAAAGAGGTATAGACTCCAGAGAGAGATATCATATTACCCCTGAACAAATCATTAGTAAGACCCCATCTGGAATATGCAGTTCACAAAAAGAACATTGGGGAACTGGAGAAAGTACAGAGAAGGGCAACCAAACTGATAATAGGCATGGAGGAGCTCAGCTATAAGGAAAGATTAGAGAAACTGAATTTATTCTTTCTTGAGAAGAGGAGAGTAAGGGGGTATATGGTCAACATGTATACATACATCACCCACTAGCACTGCCCACACCAATACGCTATACGTAAAAAGTGTTCCTTTAGAGGAAGAAGCCTCACCATGGCTTGGAGCGAGAGCTCGATGTGAGGGTCCTGGCTCCCAAGCACCTCCAGTGTCCTGCCGAGAAGGGGAGAGATGTGCGGGAAGCCCTGGAGAGACTAGCCGGGGAGTGGGGGGCCTGCCTGGCGTGGACCGAGGACCTCCAGGAGTGGCGGCCATCGCTGCTGGTTTTCCTGTGCTCTCGGGCCAATGCTGTGTGTTCCCCAGAGCTTAGTGGACGCCGGGCAATCTGGTGATCTGCCGCAAGGTATCTGGGAGGCAGAGGAGCTGGCTGGCGTTTCTTGGAGCAAGGGAGACGCCAGCTCTCTTCCTTCTGCACACAGGACTGTGGCAGCTGGAGACGTGCAGAAAAGAGCTGGGTGAACCCCCCTTTCAATCCACTCATTGACGGGAATGTAGAGTGCAATGTTCCCCAGAAGAGAGTACCTGGAGCCGCCTCACCCCTCACTTGGAGTAAAGGAAGAGATGTCCTAAAGTGCGGGAAAGTCTCTCAGAGAAGTTCAATCTCTATAGAAACCAGAGATCTCACATGGGGGAGAAGTATTCCTGTTTCGAGTGCGGGAAATGTTTTTAATGTAAGTCCAGCCTGGATATACAGGTGAAACTCGAAAAATTAGAATATCGTGCAAAAGTTCATTTATTTCAGTAATGCAACTTAAAAGGTGAAACTAATATATGATATAGACTCATTACCTGCAAAGCAAGATAGTTCAAGCCGTGATTTGTCATAATTGTGATTATTATGGCTTACAGCTCATGAAAACCCCAAATCCACAATCTCAGAAAATTAGCATATTGTGAAAAGGTGCAATATTCTCGGCTCAAAGTGTCCCACTCTAATCAGCTAATTAAGCCATAACACCTGCAAAGGGTTCCTGAGCTTTTAAATGGTCTCTCAGTCTGGTTCAGTTGGAATCACAATCATGGGAAAGACTGCTGACCTGACAGTTGTGCAGAAAACCATCATTGACACCCTCCATAAGGAGGGAAAGCCTCAAAAGGCAATTGCAAAAGAAGTTGGATGTTCCCAAAGTGCTGTATCAAAGCACATTAATAGAAAGTTATGTGGAAGAGAAAAGTGTGGAAGAAAAAGGTACACAAGCAGCAGGGATGACCGCAGCCTGGAGAGGATTGTCAGGAAAAGGCCATTCAAAAGTGTTGGGGACTTTCACAAGGAGTGGACTGAGGTTGGAGTCAGTGCATTAAGAGCCACCACACACAGACTGATCCTGGACATGGGCTTCAAATGTCGTTTTCCTCTTGTCAATTCGCTCCTGAATAACAAACAACGCCAGAAGCGTCTTACCTGGGCTAAAGAAAAACAGACCTGGTCTGTTTCTCAGTGGTCCCAAATCCTCTTTTCTGATTAGAGCAACTTTTGCATCTCATTTGGAAACCAAGGACCCAGAGTATGGAGGAAGAATGGAGAGGCACACACAGCAAGATGCTTGAAGTCCAGTGTGAAGTTTCCACAGTCTGTGTTGATTTGGGGAGCCATGTCATCTGCTGGTGTTGGTCCACTGTGCTTCATTAAGTCCAGGATCAACGCAGCCGTCTACCAGGAGATTTTGGAGCACTTCATGCTTCCTTTCCGCAGATGAGCTTTATGGGGATGCTGACTTCATTTTCCAGCAGCATTTGGCACCTGCCCACACTGCCAAAAGCACCAAAACCTGGTTCAATGACCGTGGGATTACTGTGATTGATTGGCCAGCAAACTCGCCTGACCTGAACCCCATGGAGAATCTATGGGGCATTGCCAAGAGAAAGATGAGAGACATGAGACAGAACAATGCAGAAGAGCTGAAGGCCACTATTGAAGCATCCTGGTCTTCCATAACACCTCAGCAGTGCCACAGGCTGATAGCTTCCATGCCACGCCGTATTGAGACAGTGATTGCTGCAAAAGGGGCCCAAACCAAGTACTGAGTACATATGCATGCTTATACTTTTCAGAGGTCCAATATTGTTCTATTTGGGGTTTTCATGAGCTGTAAGCCATAGTCATCACAATTATGACAAATCACGGCTTGAACTATCTTACTTTGCATGTAATGAGTCTATCTCACATATTAGTTTCACCTTTTAAGTTGCATTACTGAAATAAATGAACTTTTGCACGATATTCTAATTTTTTGAGTTTCACCTGTATATCAGAGACCTCACATGAGGAAGATGCTATATCCCTGTTCTAAGTGCGGGAAGTGTTTTCTCAGATAAGTCTAGACTTTCCATTTTCAGAGATCTTACACAGGTGAAAAGCCATATGTCTGTCCTGAGTGCGGGAAATACTTTTCAGTGAAGCCTAGTCTTCACACACATCAGAGACATTACACAGAGGAGAAGTTGTATACCTGTTCGGAATGCGGAAAATGTTTTTCAGAGAAGCCCTAGAAGAAGAGGACCCGGGTAGATCAATTCGGGAGTGGGGGAAGAGTGGGGGAAGAGAAAAAGGAAGAAAAGTACTGAGAGGGGGATACCCATGGAAGACAACAAATTTTGATATCAAATCAAAAATAGACCCCCCCCCCCCAAAACCAGAACTGCGGAAAATTGAAATAGTCCCTGACAGCATTAATAACAAAGTATCAAAGGGAGGAGGGCCTAACACTTCCCAAACAGGGTCAATTAAAAAATACATACCCTCACAGGAGAAACAGACTCCAGAGAGATAACAGGGAATAAGTGTAAGACGTGAGAGGGAAAACAGCGGGGAATGTTCCAGACTATCCCTCTGAATAGCTAACAGTAGTCAACATATGGAAGAAGAAGTGGATATGGATAAAGTAGAAGAGCAAGATGAGAGCTCACAGATGCCTACTAAAGCAGAAATGTTTAAAGGACTTGAAAGATCCCTAAACTAGGAACTGTCGAAATTACACAAAGATCTGGGGCAAATATTATCAAGGGTGGAGGAGACGGAAGAAAAACTAGATAAACATGCCCAAATTATACAGAAATTAGAAAAACGGGTGATGGAAATGAGAAAAGAACAAAGATATCTGTTATATAAATTGGAACACCAGGAGAATAGGGATAGGCGGCTTTCCAGAGATCTCCCAAGGAGAAGATTTGACAGGAATAATAACGAGAATGCATACTACTATAATGGATAGAACTATAACAGAGCCTCTCAAAATAGAGGGAGTATATAGACTAGGAAAATACATACAAAAAGATAGAAAGGAAAAGCCAAGAAATGTAATAGTGCAATTCCATAATTTTCAGGATAAAGAAGAGCTTTGGAAGAAGATAAAAGAAAGAGCAATAATAAAATATGGAGAAATAAATATACAGATCTTTGTTGATTTAGCAGCAGAAACATTAATAAGAAGGAGAACTTTGAAACCATTACTGGAACAGATGAGAAAACAGAATGTTTGATATAGCTGGGGGTTTCCAGCATGTTTGATCGGATGGATAAATGGACGTTCAGCAAGACTGAGATTCCCCAAAGATCTGAGAGACTTTTTGTGAGAGACTTAATATACAGAAAATAAATATCCCTGGTTGGGAGGAAGAAGGAGAAATGTGGGCTATGGAAAATGAGGGGAGGCAAGTAGCTCTAAGGAGAAATAGAGAGTAGGAATAGTAAAGAGGAATAAGATGGGAGGGGGGGGGGTTCTCTCCCCTTTTTTTCCTCTCTTTCTCTCCCTCCCTCCATTTCAGCCTCTCTCTTATGATCTTTGAAGTTTACTAGAGTATGGCAGGACACGGAGGATGAGACACGCTTATTGGGGAAAAGTTCATGGACAGAGCTTCACCTTAAAAGCTGAATCAAAAGTGGGGTTAGGACCACAAATGATTCATAGGCAAAATGTAAGCCTAAAGGGAGATGGGGGAGAAGTGGGAGGGAGGAGGGTTGGAGGAGGGACAAGAGGGAGGGTGGGTGGGAGGAGGGTATGGGGAGGGGATAGGTAGTTTAAGAGTCTGCGAAATAGTGGGAGAAACATCAGTCTGGAGAAAACCTAGAGATCAAAGGGGAAGATGTGGAGGAAATAGGAAGAGAGAAGAGATGGGGAAGATAGAGGTGTGGAGAGGAGAAGAATGGAAGAGATTCACTTTGTGACTTATAATGTTAAAGGGTTAAATAGCCCTGGGAAGAGATTTGGGATTTTTAAAGAATTTCAACATAGATTTTCTTCAGTGTTTTTGTTACAGGAGACACATTTGGTGCAAGAATCAAATGTGAAATTAAATTCCAGATATTATCCAATGTGGTTTTATGCAGATTCCCCAATTAAATGTCCCAAGGGAGTGGCAATAGGTTTTGCGAAAAATATAAGGTTTAAGCTGGAATACAGATTGGTAGATCTGGAAGGGAGATTTCTGTGAAAGTGAAAATTACAGGAAATAGGACTGTACATTAGCAAATAATTATTGCCCGAATAAGCAACCGGAGGTATTCCTAAAAAATACTCTGAGGAAGTTAACGGATTTCAAAAAAGGTAATTAAATTGTGGCAGGTGATTTCAACCTCTGCATGGATCCTCAGATGGATATGACGTCCCCTATGCAGAGAGATGGTAGTACATCTCTGAAATCCTTGAAAAAAAATTATATACCAATGTCAACTTGTAGATATATGGAGAATTAAGCACATGAAGGACAGAGACTATACATTTTATTCTCATGCACATGAGATGTATTCAAGACTGGATTATATATTGCTGGACCATCGACTTATCGAGTCTCTGGTCAAAGTAAAAATAGAAGTGATGTCAATATCTGACCATGCCCTTGTCACAATGCAATTATTATGGGGAAATGAGCAGATCGGGGGGAAATTATGGAGGTTAAATGAGACACTTCTCCAGGATTCAGAGGTGGATCAAAGAATAAAAAAAGAAATCGAGCAATTTTTTGAGGAAAATGATTCTGGGGAAGTGTCCGTAGCAACAGTGTGGTAGGCTCATAAGGCCTATATTAAAGGAATCCTGATAGCGATTGGAGCAAAAAAGAAGAGGGAAAGAAGAGAAAAAATAAACATGCTTCTTAGTGAACTCTGTGAGTTAGAGCAGATACATAATCATAAAGTAACAAAAGAGATTATGAAGAGGGTAATAAATAAAAGAGAAGAATTAAATACATTTCTGGAAGAAGATAAGTGAAGAGTGTTCAATAAAATGATAAGCGAGAGATACAGATGGGGAGATAGGCCAGTAAAGTATTTAATGAGGGCTCAGAAAAAAAAAAATCTAGGAACTATATTGAGAAAATAAGAGACCACAAAGGAGAATTAATGTATTCAACTAAAGATATAGCTAAAGTGTTTAAAGAATATTATAATAAGCTATATAATATTATCCACCACAGCTCCATAAGCAAAGATGAAGTAGGAAAAATAGAAAAAAGACAGACATACTTAAAAAAGGCAGGATTACCAAAATGAAGTGAGGAGCAATTAAAATCCCTACAATCAGCAATAACGCAGGAGGAAATACACTTAGCATTAAAGAGCACTATAGCTGGGAAAAGTCTAGGACCTGATGGATACACAGTGAGATATTATAAAAAGATAAAGAAATATTAGTACCTAAACTGAGGATAAATATGAATGCATTGGGAGGAGAGATGGAAATGAGGAGGGAATCCCTACAAGCCCATGTAGTTCTCATACATAAGGAAGGTAAAGATGATACTCACTGTTTAAGTTAGAGACCGATTTCCTTATTAAACACAGATACCAAACTATATGCAAAAGTGCTGGCAAACAGGTTGAAAGACCTAATGTCAGAATGGATACACATAGACCAAGTAGGGTTTGTCCCAGGGAGAGAGGGTAGAGATAACGAACTGAGATCTCTGTTTCTCATACAAAAAAGTAGGAAAGAGAAAATCCCTGCGGTGGTACTCTCTATCGATGCTGAAAAGGCATTTGATAGAGTAGATTGGGGATATATGTTGGATACATTGGAAGAATGAGACAGTGGATAAGGAAATTATATAGTCAACCCTCTGCAGCAATCATGGTTAATGGGGAATTGTCAGAGTATTTTGGGATGCAGAACGGAACTAGACAGGGATGCCCTTTGTCTCCATTGCTATATGTTTTATCATTGGAATCTCTTTTGGCTACAATAAAGAATAATATAGATATAAAAGGAATTTGGATAGGGGATACGGAGCATAAGGTGGCAGCTTATGCAGATGATATGCTGTTCTATGTGGGAAACCCAAGGATAACATTGCCAAATTTAATGAAATCACTGAAAGAGTATGGGGAGATGTCAAATTTAAAAATTAACCCAACAAAAACAGAACTTTTAAACATAAATCTTCCAAATAAAGAGAAAAATAGGTTACAGGAGGATTTTCTCTTTGTTTGGAGAGAAAAAGAATTGAAGTATCTAGGAATAAAATTAACGGTATCCTCCAAGAACTTGTATAAATTGAATTATATCCCATTGTTAAATGAGATCAGGGATGAACTAAGGAAATTAGGAGGGCGAACCCCATCATGGATAGGTCGTATAAATTTGATAAAAATGGAGATTGTTCCAAAAATATTATATAAATTTCAAATGATACCAATTAAACTACAAGAAGTATACTTTAGATCAATTAAAAAAATGTTATTAAGATTTATTTGGAGGAATAAAAAACCGAGAAAAATCCAGGGAATTTTATGTAGAAATAAAGAGAAAGGAGGATTGGGAGTCCCAGATTTAAAAAGATATTATAACTTGGTAATAATGGCGATAATTTTTGACTGGACATACAGTACAATGCAGAGGGGAAAATATACTAAGTAATACTAACTTAAGTGGAACTGTATGTTTACCTTCAACAATACAGTGGATTAGCAGACAGTACAAGAGGAAATAGGATCACTTAAGGAATTGAAAACATTTTTTTACGAGAATGGATGAGTGGCGTTATTTTCAATTGAAACACTTTATAGGAAAGCTTCCAAAAAAACATGTATAAATACATCAGTGGTTCATATAGTGAACTCGTGGGCACTCTTTATGTCTGGAGAAAAAGAAATGTAATCTCCAAACACGGAAAGGTTTCTTCATAGTGAGAGCTGTGAAAATGTGGAATAGACTCCCTCATTAGTTGGTCCTGGCCAGCTCAGTGGATTGCTTTAAAAAAGGTTTGGATTCTTTCTTAGATACACAGAATATACTGTAACTGAATACTAACATTTATAGGTAAAGTTGATCCAGGGAATATCTGATTCCCTCTCGGGGAATGAGGAAGGAATTTTTTTCCCTGCAGGAGCAAATTGGATCATGCTTTGCTGTTTTTTTTTTGCCTTCCTCTGGATCAACTGTGGGTATAGGATTATACCTTTTTTTTAATGGTTTAACTGGATGGACTTTTTTCTTTTTTCAGCTAGACGAACTATATAACTGTGTAACTATGTTCTCTTACGCTGCACTTTGTTTTGGTAAATGAGTAGGGGTACCATGTGGGGGCAGGATCTGGGGGCCCCGTTGTTAAAAAGAGCTTCCAGATTCGAGTAAGACCCCCACAACCATCGGCCAGGGTTGTTAGGAAGAAGCTTGTCACCATCAACATGGGGACAAGGTACTTTGGGGGGGGAGAGCCCCCTGCCCAAACCCCAAAGCACCCCCCCATGTTGAGGGCATGTGGCCTGGTATGGTTTGGGGGGGTACTCGCTTGTCCCCCCCTTTCCTGACCTGCCCGGCTGCATGCTTGGATAAGGGTTTGGTATGGATTTTGGTGGGGCTTCACGCCATTTTTCTTATTTTGGTGTGGGGGTTCCCCTCAAAATCCATACCAAACTTAAAGGGCTTGGAATGGATGGGGGGAGGGGACCCCACACCACTTTTTTCCTTCATTTTTCATTGGTATCAATTTTTTTTCTACATTCAGATGTCAGCAAGCAATCCACTGACGGCTGATGACTCGCTACATTACCGCATGTTTTCTCTACTAAAATAATGCATATGCGGTATTTTAGTAGCATTTTTAGTGAACGGCAAAAAATGTTTTTTAAAACGCTGTGTGGTACCTTACCACATACTTGGATGCAGTAAGATACCGCTTTGTGAATTGTCCCCATTAGCCCTGATTAAAACAGGCCTGCTGCAGGCCAATTTTACACTGCTGTGTGTTCTTCAGTGTCTTAAATCTTGTAGTAAAGCCTGAGCCTGTCTTATTTGTCTCTACATTTTGACCAAGCTGCAGGACAGTTCTACACTGATTTATTATCTGTGGTCGCTTAATTCTTGTATTAAAACTCCAGTAGATGTTGGCCAATGATCCCTCACTAAAAAATTTCTGCTTCTGGACAATATCATTTTCAGTCTCTTAATCCTTAGTGAGAGATTGATAGAAATCGGCCAGATGGTTTTGCATCAGAAAGAACAGGGACAACTTCAGCAAACTACTGGTTGAAATCTATCTACAGTCAAAGCGGGACAATTACTGTTACAAAGCTGCTAAAACTACCTGAAAATTTTTTTTTTTTTCAAATTGAAAATGAATCAGCTTGGGGTAGACTGAGGACATCATGTAGTAGGAAAAAGTGTTTCAGGAGACAGCTCCTAATTAAACGTGAGCATTGTAGCTAGGGATGAGCTCAGGCGGATCCTAGTCTGAACCCACCTATGTGCACCCGCCAGGAAGGTGTACAGGGCCAATCCACTGAGTCCCGGAGCCACATGAATGCAAGGGCCTTGGCTGCTTAGGATTGGCCCAGTACAGTGACAACATTCTGGCATATGGGACCAGGAGGGGACCGCGTTCATGTTAAAGTCAAACATTACAGCAGTTCCTCAGGTTAGAGATGAGCACTGTGTGTAGTGATGTGCCATGCAGAGTACCTCTGTAAAGCTTTCCATCCCATGTCACCACACACCTTCCTCATAACATGTCGCATTTAGGAGGGACACTACTTATACCATGCCCTCTTGCTCCCACCTCGCTCTCAGTGACCAAATGGGGTCCTGCCGAAAGCACATACTGTGGACCTCATGAGTGCTTTCACTTAACTTCTTCAGCTCTTCCATACCATGCAGCTGGACTGCTGGTCTCTGTAATGCAGGTTCGGTTCTGGTTGCTCTGGTAAACCGACCAATGGGGAGAGAGCCAGGTCACCAACCCCCTTGCTACTGGAGGACTGTCCTTTCAGGTACCATGCACACTGTACCCCATTACTTGGTTATCCATGGCAACTGCATTCTTCCTCCACTTATCTGCTGGGTTAACCCTTTTTGTAATGGCTTTGCTTCATAATCCATGTGTGCTTTACTGACCCAATTATTTCATATGCCAGAAACCATCATGTACTCCTTTAGATTAATTTCAGACTAGGCTTTAGAACAGTTGATGTGACTTGTACTAACAACTTTGCAATGCAGTCCAACATTAGCTGTAGAAAATAGCACTCCCTAACTAACTCACTTAGGTGGCCCAGGCATACCTTACAATGTATTAGTTAATATCTGGCATTTCCTGTGGCTTGGCAAGTCTCTGAATTTCCAGTATTTCCTGATGGACTGTAGGGCGCATAAGTCCTTCTACATCACTCCACAGCTTCAGAGCATTATGCTCTTGTGTAGAGGGGGGAAGGCTCTGGACCCAGGCCTTCCCCCCTTATATACTGTGTATGTCTCAGGGTGGGAAGGCTGGGCCCCAAAAAAACAGAAACAGAGGTACAGCCTATTAACCCCTTCCCCAGCCCGGGTCAGTCAACTGCCTAGGTAACCAACTGTAGGCAACCTGCCTAGAGGCAGACTTGCTTAAGTGGATTTTGGACTAGGAACTAAAGATGCCTGAGCTCATCCCAAATTGTAGCCAAAGCTGCTGATTTTTTTTGTTAACAAATGGGTCAATATAAAGAAAAAAAATTGCCCAGTGTTGGCCTTTAAGCATCTTGTCTGCAACTAGCATCATCCACTGTCTGCTATAACTGTGTGTCACTACCTATGACCATCTTTGCAAAATGTAACAGTTATGTTTTCCCCATGTATAGGGATCCTAAGCATATATATTATATTGCCAAAAGTATTGGGATGCCTGCCTTTACACGCACATGAACTTTAATAGCATCCCAGTCTTAGTTCCTAGGGTTCAATATTGAGTTGACCCACCCTGTGCAGCTTCAACTCTTCTGGGAAGGCTGTCCACAATGTTTAGGAGTATGTCTATGGGAAGGTTTGACCATTCTTCCAGAAGCACATTTGTGAGGTCAAGCAGTAATGTCGGATAAGAAGACCTGGCTTGCAGTCTCCGCTCTAAATCATCCCTAAGGTGTTCTATGGGGTTGAGGTCAGGACTCTGTGCAAGCCAGTCAAGTTCCTCCACCCCAAACTCACTCATCCATGTCTTTATGAACCTTGTTTTGTGCACTGGTGCACAGTCATGTTGGAACAGGAAGGGACCATCCCCAAACTGTTCCCACAAAGCTTTAAATTGTCCAGAATGTATTGGTATGCTGATGCCTTCAGATTTCCCTTCACTGGAACTAAGGGGCCAAGCCCAACCCCTGAAAAACAGCCCCGCACCATAATCCCCTATCCAACCAAACTTTACACTTGGCACAATGCAGTCAGGCAAGTACCGCTCACCTAGCCAAACTCAGACATGTCCATTGGATTGCCAGACAGAAAAGCATGATTCGTCACTCCAGGGAACACATCTCCACTGCTCTAGGGTTCAGTGGCAGCGTACATCACTGCATCTGATGCTTTGCATTGCACTTGGTGTTGTAAGGCTTGGATGCAGCTACTTGGCCATGGAATCCCATTCCATGAAGCTCTCTATGTACTGTTGTTGTGCTAATCTGAAGGGTACATGAAGTTTGGAGGTCTTTTGCTATTGACTCTGCAGACAAGAATTTTTTTTAACTTTAGTGACCTTTTCTCTATTGATAAGAGACTAGTATGCAAAAAAATATTCTCATCATGTGTAC
Source organism: Staurois parvus (assembly GCF_062004578.1). Lineage (NCBI taxonomy): Eukaryota > Metazoa > Chordata > Amphibia > Anura > Ranidae > Staurois > Staurois parvus. Next base: position 131,246 of record NW_028317904.1, read on the forward strand.
AGGGTTTAACTTCAGAGAAATTAGCTAAATGTGCATATCGGGAAATCGGGTTTGGAACTTTCAAATTCACTCTGTTACCTGAGGACTTTTGAGAGGAAAAATCTTTCTTTTCACAGTGGGGTAACGTGTCTAAGTTACCTGGTTTCTCCAGTTATTTCTCACAAGTAAGCACTCACTTTGTAGCGCTTTCATTCGGCAGATACCTCTTTATCTATATACACAGGACCTTTCATGGTGCACTAGGAATGACTGGATGTCCACACAAAATTGAGTTGCTCTGGAGAATAAACAACTTTACTTTATCTTTTCTTTCACTGTAACAAAGTGCAAAACTTTCCATGGAACCAGGACCAATTTGGCTTAGCAGGAATATCCGGTAAATCTTTTCCAATGGGAGTAACAGGCAAATCCCTAGAGGAGGAAGGCCTGGTTAGGATCCAGCACTAACTTATTCAAAGCCAAATGAGGCTAAATGTCCACCCCCATTGCTCTCTCTCTCTCCTCACTTGAGGAAATCTCACCAATCTATTGAAATAATGTGTGGATATAAACTGGCCACCAGTACCTACATCCCAGATTTATACAGTATTTATTAAAAGGAATAATGTAGCCAAATTTTCATGGTAATAATTTACATAGACCTACATATCCTGTTAAAATACATACATGTTCATGGTAATAATTTTACATGGACCTACATATCCTGTTAAAATACATAATGCTTATCACATCATCATAAAGCCACAGAAAGGAGTAGCCATTATCATCCTGTGGTTGTATATATATTTATGGTTATTGGTCTCCCACTTTGCCCCACCAAATATCTTCTACAGAAAACAAATCTGCAAATCTGGGGGCACTTGTAGGCTTAGCAAAGCTTGTATTTCCAAGCTGCAGCTAACAAAGCAACATACTGTCATGCATTAAAAGGGCATACATTGCAGAGATAAATCAATAATTCTATCCCTTTACAAAACACTGGTTCAGCCTCATCTTGAATATGCAGTTCAGTTTTGGTCACCGATCCTCAGGAAAGATGTTTGGAATAGAAAGAATTCAGCAAATAGCAAGAAAATGAATAAGGAGGATGGAGAACCTCAACTATGAGGACCGATAACATAGATTACTGTTATTCACTCTGGAGAAGAGGCGCTTAATAGGGGATATTACAATGTACAAATATATTAAAGGTGTCTTAAGGCGGAACTTTACTGTATCTAAGCACCACAAACCAAAAATACTGTTTAATTCATTTTTAATATTCAAAGCAAACTCACCTATTCATCTACCGTATTTTTTGTTCCATATGACGCACCTGACCATAGGTTGTAGAGGAGGAAAACAAGAAAAAAAAATATTCTGAACCAAATGGTGTACTAAAATATAACAATAATATTTCAACCATGTAAAGTTAACAGCAGTCAACAATGGCATTTCAAATCATTATCACTGTCATTAACAAATGAGGAGAGACTTGTTTGAGTACTCTTCTAGTTTTCTGGGAACCCCAGGAACTCATCTTCGCTAGTGTCAAAATTTATGAAGCTCGGTTGCTCACAATCAGTGGCATCACTTTCTTCGCTATCTTCATATACAATATTATCTTCAGTTCCATCTAAGGCATTGCTAATGCCACATTTTTTGAAATGACTGTACAATGATTTTTTCCTTTACTGAGTGCCATGATGTTTTCACCCATTCACAAACTTGAGTGATAGTGGGCCTCTTCATTCATCCAGTAGGTGTCAGATCATGATTGCCAGCAGCCATACATTTGTTGCACTCTTCTCTCATAAAGACTTTAAATGGTTTGTTGCTGGAAACGTCGAGAGGTTGCAACTGGTTGGTAAGACCCCCAGGAATTACAGCTAGATGAGTCTTCACTTCTTTAAAGCACTTTGTAGTTTCGTTAATATGTGCTCTAAACTGGTCAAGCACTAATAAGGCAGGTTTTTTCAGAAGCCCTCCAGAATGTTTGGACTTTTCCAACCCACACTCTCATTCCATTTTCATCCATTCATCCTTTCTCATGAACATGTACAACAACAACTTGTGAAATCACTTCTTTTGGAAATGTTTTCCTTTTGAAAATTAACATGGGTGGCAATTTGGTGCCGTCTACACAGCAGGACAACACAACCGTGTAATGGGTTTTCTCATGTCCTGAGGTTTTCACAGTTATGGTTTTGGCACCTTTGAGATCAACAGTCTTATTAGATGGCACATCAAAGGTTAGCGGGACTTCATCCATATTCCCAATTTGGCCAATTTCAAAAGCATTTTTCTTCTTAGCATCAATTACAAATTTATGAAATTTTGTAATTTTTTGCACAATTCTAGTTTTGGTGCACATAACAAGGTTACATCGCCTCATAAATCTGTAGCACCATGATGGGGATCCAGTAAAATTCTGAATGCCTTTCTCTACAGCAATGCATTTGGCTTCATATATTATCATTTTTGTAGAGACTGAGAAGCCATTATTACGGTGACGTATGATCCATTCTTTCATGTCCACGTCTAACTGTGGCCACTTTTCAGCATGCCCACGAAAAGTGTGCTTACTTTTATCAGCTGATCCTCCAGTTTCCTCCACTCTGTTATTTTTTCAGTTGGAGGTGGCCCAAAATGACTCTCTCCGCTCCGCTGTTTCCATGTTCTTTAATAGAGATGAGCGAATCGAACATGACGAAGTGGAATTCGTTCCGAAGATTTGGAAAAATTCGATTCGCGACGAATCCGAAGATTAGCAAACTTCGGATGCACGAATCGAATTTTCCCAAAAATGGCGGCAACATGTGTGGCGACAGGAGAAAATGGACAGAGAAGATGGGGCGGGGATCTCTGGGAAGGCGCGCAGACAAGGCGCGCTGACCCATAATGCATTCATGAGTCATGAATCATGACATGTGATCGCATTAGCCAATCAGCAGCCAGCCAGCACTGTGTAATGGTGGAGCTATAAATCGCGGCCATCTTAGAATTCTCCATTAGCCTCCGGTCATTCAAGAGAGACAGACCTGTCTGTATTAAGGGACAGAGATAGGGCCACAGAGACTTTAGGGCCACAGAATCGTTACTCAGGGACACAGAATCGTTACTCAGGGACACAGAATCGTTACTCAGGGACACAGAATCGTTACTCAAGGACACAGAATCGTTACTCAGGGACACAGAATCGTTACTCAGGGACACAGAATCGTTACTCAGGGACACAGAATCATTACTCAGGGACACAGAATCGTTACTCAGGGACACAGAATCGTTACTCAGGGACACAGAATCGTTACTCAGGGCCACAGCTATCAAAGAATCGAAAATTTAAAGTGACATACACCCTTTTTTTTTTGGTGGCTGTCGTGCACAGTTGGTGCTGCAGTTTGCCGATTGTGCAAAATAAACTGACTTTCTGCTTCACAACCACTATTGTACGTTCAAAGAGTTAAATCCATTTACACGCCGGCTGGCGGTAATATTTTTTGGGTGATTAGTGCATTCCAGTGACACAAACGTACAGTTTCCAGCCAACGGCAAGCTGCAATTGACCGATTGTGTACAATAAACTGACTTTCTGCTTCACAACCACTATTGTACGTTCAAAGAGTTAGATCCATTTACACGCCGGGTGGCGGTAATATTTTTTGGGTGATTAGTGCATTCCAGTGACATAAACGTACAGTTTCCAGCCAACGGCAAGCTGCAATTGACCGATTGTGCTAAATAAACTGACTTTCTGCTTCACAACCACTATTGTACGTTCAAAGAGTTAAATCCATATACACGCCGGGTGGCGGTAATATTTTTTGGGTGATTAGTGCATTCCAGTGACATAAACGTACAGTTTCCAGCCAACGGCAAGCTGCAATTGACCGATTGTGCTAAATAAACTGACTTTCTGCTTCACAACCACTATTGTACGTTCAAAGAGTTAGATCCATTTACACGCCGGGTGGCGGTAATATTTTTTGGGTGATTAGTGCATTCCAGTGACATAAACGTACAGTTTCCAGCCAACGGCAAGCTGCAATTGACCGATTGTGCTAAATAAACTGACTTTCTGCTTCACAACCACTATTGTACGTTCAAAGAGTTAAATCCATTTACACGCCGGCTGGCGGTAATATTTTTTGGGTGATTAGTGCATTCCAGTGACAGAAACGTACAGTTTCCAGCCAACGGCAAGCTGCAATTGACCGATTGTGCTAAATAAACTGACTTTCTTCTTCACAACCACTATTGTACATTCAAAGAGTTAAATCCATTTACACGCCGGCTGGCGGTAATATTTTTTGGGTGATTAGTGCATTCCAGTGACAGAAACGTACAGTTTCCAGCCAACGGCAAGCTGCAATTGACCGATTGTGTACAATAAACTGACTTTCTGCTTCACAACCACCATTGTACGTTCAAAGAGTTAGATCCATTTACACGCCGGGTGGCGGTAATATTTTTTGGGTGATTAGTGCATTCCAGTGACATAAACGTACAGTTTCCAGCCAACGGCAAGCTGCAATTGACCGATTGTGTACAATAAACTGACTTTCTGCTTCACAACCACCATTGTACGTTCAAAGAGTTAGATCCATTTACACGCCGGGTGGCGGTAATATTTTTTGGGTGATTAGTGCATTCCAGTGACAGAAACGTACAGTTTCAAGCCAACGGCAAGCTGCAATTGACCGATTGTGTACAATAAACTGACTTTCTGCTTCACAACCACCATTGTACGTTCAAAGAGTTAGATCCATTTACACGCCGGGTGGCGGTAATATTTTTTGGGTGATTAGTGCATTCCAGTGACATAAACGTACAGTTTCCAGCCAACGGCAAGCTGCAATTGACCGATTGTGCTAAATAAACTGACTTTCTGCTTCACAACCACTATTGTACGTTCAAAGAGTTAGATCCATTTACACGCCGGGTGGCGGTAATATTTTTTGGGTGATTAGTGCATTCCAGTGACATAAACGTACAGTTTCCAGCCAACGGCAAGCTGCAATTGACCGATTGTGCTAAATAAACTGACTTTCTTCTTCACAACCACTATTGTACGTTCAAAGAGTTAAATCCATTTACACGCCGGCTGGCGGTAATATTTTTTGGGTGATTAGTGCATTCCAGTGACAGAAACGTACAGTTTCCAGCCAACGGCAAGCTGCAATTGACCGATTGTGTACAATAAACTGACTTTCTGCTTCACAACCACCATTGTACGTTCAAAGAGTTAGATCCATTTACACGCCGGGTGGCGGTAATATTTTTTGGGTGATTAGTGCATTCCAGTGACATAAACGTACAGTTTCCAGCCAACGGCAAGCTGCAATTGACCGATTGTGCTAAATAAACTGACTTTCTGCTTCACAACCACTATTGTACGTTCAAAGAGTTAAATCCATTTACACGCCGGCTGGCGGTAATATTTTTTGGGTGATTAGTGCATTCCAGTGACAGAAACGTACAGTTTCCAGCCAACGGCAAGCTGCATTTGACCGATTGTGTACAATAAACTGACTTTCTGCTTCACAACCACCATTGTACGTTCAAAGAGTTAGATCCATTTACACGCCGGGTGGCGGTAATATTTTTTGGGTGATTAGTGCATTCCAGTGACATAAATGTACAGTTTCCAGCCAACGGCAAGCTGCAATTGACCGATTGTGCTAAATAAACTGACTTTCTGCTTCACAACCACTATTGTACGTTCAAAGAGTTAAATCCATTTACACGCCGGCTGGCGGTAATATTTTTTGGGTGATTAGTGCATTCCAGTGACATAAACGTACAGTTTCCAGCCAACGGCAAGCTGCATTTGACCGATTGTGTACAATAAACTGACTTTCTGCTTCACAACCACCATTGTACGTTCAAAGAGTTAGATCCATTTACACGCCGGGTGGCGGTAATATTTTTTGGGTGATTAGTGCATTCCAGTGACATAAACGTACAGTTTCCAGCCAACGGCAAGCTGCAATTGACCGATTGTGTACAATAAACTGACTTTCTGCTTCACAACCACCATTGTACGTTCAAAGAGTTAGATCCATTTACACGCCGGGTGGCGGTAATATTTTTTGGGTGATTAGTGCATTCCAGTGACATAAACGTACAGTTTCCAGCCAACGGCAAGCTGCAATTGACCGATTGTGCTAAATAAACTGACTTTCTGCTTCACAACCACTATTATACGTTCAAAGAGTTAAATCCATTTACACGCCGGCTGGCGGTAATATTTTTTGGGTGATTAGTGCATTCCAGTGACATAAACGTACAGTTTCCAGCCAACGGCAAGCTGCAATTGACCGATTGTGCTAAATAAACTGACTTTCTGCTTCACAACCACTATTGTACGTTCAAAGAGTTAAATCCATTTACACGCCGGCTGGCGGTAATATTTTTTGGGTGATTAGTGCATTCCAGTGACAGAAACGTACAGTTTCAAGCCAACGACAAGCTGCAATTGACCGATTGTGTACAATAAACTGACTTTCTGCTTCACAACCACCATTGTACGTTCAAAGAGTTAGATCCATTTACACGCCGGGTGGCGGTAATATTTTTTGGGTGATTAGTGCATTCCAGTGACATAAACATACAGTTTCCAGCCAACGGCAAGCTGCAATTGACCGATTGTGCTAAATAAACTGACTTTCTGCTTCACAACCACTATTGTACGTTCAAAGAGTTAAATCCATTTACACGCCGGCTGGCGGTAATATTTTTTGGGTGATTAGTGCATTCCAGTGACAGAAACGTACAGTTTCCAGCCAACGGCAAGCTGCAATTGACCGATTGTGTACAATAAACTGACTTTCTATTTTACAACCACCATTGTACGTTCAAAGAGTTAGATCCATTTACACGCCGGGTGGCGGTAATATTTTTTGAGTGATTAGTGCATTCCAGTGACATAAATGTACAGTTTCCAGCCAACGGCAAGCTGCAATTGACCGATTGTGCTAAATAAACTGACTTTCTGCTTCACAACCACTATTGTACGTTCAAAGAGTTAAATCCATTTACACGCCGGCTGGCGGTAATATTTTTTGGGTGATTAGTGCATTCCAGTGACAGAAACGTACAGTTTCAAGCCAACGGCAAGCTGCAATTGACCGATTGTGTACAATAAACTGACTTTCTGCTTCACAACCACCATTGTACGTTCAAAGAGTTAGATCCATTTACACGCCGGGTGGCGGTAATATTTTTTGGGTGATTAGTGCATTCCAGTGACATAAACGTACAGTTTCCAGCCAACGGCAAGCTGCAATTGACCGATTGTGCTAAATAAACTGACTTTCTGCTTCACAACCACTATTGTACGTTCAAAGAGTTAGATCCATTTACACGCCGGGTGGCGGTAATATTTTTTGGGTGATTAGTGCATTCCAGTGACATAAACGTACAGTTTCCAGCCAACGGCAAGCTGCAATTGACCGATTGTGCTAAATAAACTGACTTTCTTCTTCACAACCACTATTGTACGTTCAAAGAGTTAAATCCATTTACACGCCGGCTGGCGGTAATATTTTTTGGGTGATTAGTGTATTCCAGTGACAGAAACGTACAGTTTCCAGCCAACGGCAAGCTGCAATTGACCGATTGTGTACAATAAACTGACTTTCTGCTTCACAACCACCATTGTACGTTCAAAGAGTTAGATCCATTTACACGCCGGGTGGCGGTAATATTTTTTGGGTGATTAGTGCATTCCAGTGACATAAACGTACAGTTTCCAGCCAACGGCAAGCTGCAATTGACCGATTGTGCTAAATAAACTGACTTTCTGCTTCACAACCACTATTGTACGTTCAAAGAGTTAAATCCATTTACACGCCGGCTGGCGGTAATATTTTTTGGGTGATTAGTGCATTCCAGTGACAGAAACGTACAGTTTCAAGCCAACGACAAGCTGCAATTGACCGATTGTGTACAATAAACTGACTTTCTGCTTCACAACCACCATTGTACGTTCAAAGAGTTAGATCCATTTACACGCCGGGTGGCGGTAATATTTTTTGGGTGATTAGTGCATTCCAGTGACATAAACATACAGTTTCCAGCCAACGGCAAGCTGCAATTGACCGATTGTGCTAAATAAACTGACTTTCTGCTTCACAACCACTATTGTACGTTCAAAGAGTTAAATCCATTTACACGCCGGCTGGCGGTAATATTTTTTGGGTGATTAGTGCATTCCAGTGACAGAAACGTACAGTTTCCAGCCAACGGCAAGCTGCAATTGACCGATTGTGTACAATAAACTGACTTTCTATTTTACAACCACCATTGTACGTTCAAAGAGTTAGATCCATTTACACGCCGGGTGGCGGTAATATTTTTTGAGTGATTAGTGCATTCCAGTGACATAAATGTACAGTTTCCAGCCAACGGCAAGCTGCAATTGACCGATTGTGCTAAATAAACTGACTTTCTGCTTCACAACCACTATTGTACGTTCAAAGAGTTAAATCCATTTACACGCCGGCTGGCGGTAATATTTTTTGGGTGATTAGTGCATTCCAGTGACAGAAACGTACAGTTTCAAGCCAACGGCAAGCTGCAATTGACCGATTGTGTACAATAAACTGACTTTCTGCTTCACAACCACCATTGTACGTTCAAAGAGTTAGATCCATTTACACGCCGGGTGGCGGTAATATTTTTTGGGTGATTAGTGCATTCCAGTGACATAAACGTACAGTTTCCAGCCAACGGCAAGCTGCAATTGACCGATTGTGCTAAATAAACTGACTTTCTGCTTCACAACCACTATTGTACGTTCAAAGAGTTAGATCCATTTACACGCCGGGTGGCGGTAATATTTTTTGGGTGATTAGTGCATTCCAGTGACATAAACGTACAGTTTCCAGCCAACGGCAAGCTGCAATTGACCGATTGTGCTAAATAAACTGACTTTCTTCTTCACAACCACTATTGTACGTTCAAAGAGTTAAATCCATTTACACGCCGGCTGGCGGTAATATTTTTTGGGTGATTAGTGCATTCCAGTGACAGAAACGTACAGTTTCCAGCCAACGGCAAGCTGCAATTGACCGATTGTGTACAATAAACTGACTTTCTGCTTCACAACCACCATTGTACGTTCAAAGAGTTAGATCCATTTACACGCCGGGTGGCGGTAATATTTTTTGGGTGATTAGTGCATTCCAGTGACATAAACGTACAGTTTCCAGCCAACGGCAAGCTGCAATTGACCGATTGTGCTAAATAAACTGACTTTCTGCTTCACAACCACTATTGTACGTTCAAAGAGTTAAATCCATTTACACGCCGGCTGGCGGTAATATTTTTTGGGTGATTAGTGCATTCCAGTGACAGAAACGTACAGTTTCCAGCCAACGGCAAGCTGCATTTGACCGATTGTGTACAATAAACTGACTTTCTGCTTCACAACCACCATTGTACGTTCAAAGAGTTAGATCCATTTACACGCCGGGTGGCGGTAATATTTTTTGGGTGATTAGTGCATTCCAGTGACATAAATGTACAGTTTCCAGCCAACGGCAAGCTGCAATTGACCGATTGTGCTAAATAAACTGACTTTCTGCTTCACAACCACTATTGTACGTTCAAAGAGTTAAATCCATTTACACGCCGGCTGGCGGTAATATTTTTTGGGTGATTAGTGCATTCCAGTGACATAAACGTACAGTTTCCAGCCAACGGCAAGCTGCATTTGACCGATTGTGTACAATAAACTGACTTTCTGCTTCACAACCACCATTGTACGTTCAAAGAGTTAGATCCATTTACACGCCGGGTGGCGGTAATATTTTTTGGGTGATTAGTGCATTCCAGTGACATAAATGTACAGTTTCCAGCCAACGGCAAGCTGCAATTGACCGATTGTGCTAAATAAACTGACTTTCTGCTTCACAACCACTATTGTACGTTCAAAGAGTTAAATCCATTTACACGCCGGCTGGCGGTAATATTTTTTGGGTGATTAGTGCATTCCAGTGACAGAAACGTACAGTTTCAAGCCAACGGCAAGCTGCAATTGACCGATTGTGTACAATAAACTGACTTTCTGCTTCACAACCACCATTGTACGTTCAAAGAGTTAGATCCATTTACACGCCGGGTGGCGGTAATATTTTTTGGGTGATTAGTGCATTCCAGTGACATAAATGTACAGTTTCCAGCCAACGGCAAGCTGCAATTGACCGATTGTGCTAAATAAACTGACTTTCTGCTTCACAATCACTATTGTACGTTCAAAGAGTTAAATCCATTTACACGCCGGCTGGCGGTAATATTTTTTGGGTGATTAGTGCATTCCAGTGACAGAAACGTACAGTTTCCAGCCAACGGCAAGCTGCAATTGACCGATTGTGTACAATAAACTGACTTTCTGCTTCACAACCACCATTGTACGTTCAAAGAGTTAGATCCATTTACACGCCGGGTGGCGGTAATATTTTTTGGGTGATTAGTGCATTCCAGTGACAGAAACGTACAGTTTCCAGCCAACAGCAAGCTGCAATTGACCGATTGTGTACAATAAACTGACTTTCTGCTTCACAACCACCATTGTACGTTCAAAGAGTTAGATCCATTTACACGCCGGGTGGCGGTAATATTTTTTGGGTGATTAGTGCATTCCAGTGACATAAACGTACAGTTTCCAGCCAACGGCAAGCTGCAATTGACCGATTGTGCTAAATAAACTGACTTTCTGCTTCACAACCACTATTGTACGTTCAAAGAGTTAAATCCATTTACACGCCGGCTGGCGGTAATATTTTTTGGGTGATTAGTGCATTCCAGTGACAGAAACGTACAGTTTCCAGCCAACGGCAAGCTGCAATTGACCGATTGTGTACAATAAACGGACTTTCTGCTTCACAACCACCATTGTACGTTCAAAGAGTTAGATCCATTTACACGCCGGGTGGCGGTAATATTTTTTGGGTGATTAGTGCATTCCAGTGACATAAATGTACAGTTTCCAGCCAACGGCAAGCTGCAATTGACCGATTGTGCTAAATAAACTGACTTTCTGCTTCACAACCACTATTGTACGTTCAAAGAGTTAGATCCATTTACACGCCGGCTGACGGTAATATTTTTTGGGTGATTAGTGCATTCCAGTGACATAAACGTACAGTTTACAGCCAACGGCAAGCTGCAATTGACCGATTGTGCTAAATAAACTGACTTTCTGCTTCACAACCACTATTGTACGTTCAAAGAGTTAAATCCGGTTTTATTTTTGGGGTGCTTATTGAATTAAAGAGTATGTCAGACAACACGCAGAGGAGTGGCAGAGGAGGCAATGTTTCAGGAGCAAGCAGACGTGGCAGCAGAGGAAGGGGTCGAGGCAGCACTAGTCGCAGCCAGAGGCCAGTGCTCCCGGTGTCATCCAGCGGTCGTGTCTCCACCGACAACCCTGCCGTCATCGATTGGTTGACTCAGTCGTCTTCCTCTTCCCAGGTCACCTCTGACACCTACAGCCAACGGTCGGTGGGTACGTCAGACACAACCGTTAGTTGGCATGGCCCGGGAGCAAGCCCACTGAAATCACGTGTCCTCGACCTGCCCCTGTCCTTTGGTGTTCCCTCACCAAGCGAAGTATCGCATGCTGTGGGCTCAGCCCCACTGTACAGTGAGGAAGAGCTAACAGAGGGCGGTCAGGAACGGGGGGAGACATCCGCCTCTTCAGCAGCCAGGCGAAGAAGTACTGGCGAGGAGAGTGGCTCGGTAGCCGGTCTAGAGACAGGTCTGTCTCCTGACCCACACGCAGTCGAGGGGGCTAGTAGTGACGCGGAGACCCTAATTGATGATGATGAGGCTGATCGCACTTGGCAGCCTCGTCGTCATCAGGCTATTGCTTCTGCATCATCAGGAGAAGAGGGAGCCAGCTTGCCAGCGAGCAAAACAGTCGGTGGGTTGCCCAGGAGGCAGCAGGGTCGCAGCAGTGTCAGTGGAGCCAAACGGCCACGGAGTAGAGCACCAGCTCCACTGCAGCCTACCACCACGGCCAGTAGTGGTGCCGGTGTGCACGGAGGAAGTAGCAGTCAGCCAGTGAGGAGTAGCGGGGGCAAAGTTTCCTACTCGGCAGTGTGGCAATTTTTCGTCACGCCGCCCGAGGAAGTAAACGTAGCCGTATATCGACTATGTGGCCAGAAAGTCAAGCGTGGCCAGGGGGCCAATGTTGGGACTACAGCGTTGCGTCAGCATATGCAGCGTCGCCATTCGGTGGCCTGGGAAAACTGTGATAAAGATACGGCGGTTCTGCCTGCCCCAGCCCCCGCTCCATCACCCGCTCCGTTACTTGCTCCGTCACCCGACGTCAATCGCCTTCTATCAGCCAGTCAAGGCTCCAACACCTCTGCTGAGGGGAGTTGTCGCTCGTTGGCATCTTCCGCTCGTTCAGATGCTCCTTCTCCTGCTACTCCTCTTCACGGATTCCGTCAGCAGTCTTTCTTGGAATCCGTTTCCAAGAGACAACAGTTTGCGAGCACGCACCCGACGGTGCAGAAGCTGAACGTCCTCCTGTCCAAGTTGCTGGTGCTGCAGTCCCTCCCTTTCCAAGTGGTGGACTCAGCACCTTTCCGAGAAATGATGGCTTGTGCCGAGCCGCGGTGGAGAGTGCCAAGCCAGCATTTCTTCGCCAAAAAGGCAGTGCCAGCCCTGCATTCACATGTAGAAGAGATGGTGGGCCAGTCTTTGAGCATGTCGGTCTCTGCCAAAGTGCACGGCAGCGCCGACGTGTGGAGCTGTAACTACGGTCAGGGACAGTACATGTCATTTACGGCCCACTGGGTGAACGTGGTGCCGGCACAGCCGCACCAGCAACTTGGACAGGTCACGCCGCTTTTGCCTCCACGTTTGCACGTCCTTGGTCCAGCAAAGATGTCCGCCTCTACCACCTCTTCTTCCGCTGTGTCCTCAGCCGCCACCCCCGTGCCAAGTCCCATTACCCGACCGGCATATCACATGTGCAGGGCGCAACGGTGTCACGCTGTGCTGCACCTGGTATGCCTTGGCGAACGTAGTCACACAGGGGAGGAACTTCTGAGTGTAATGAACAGAGAAATCGACAGATGGCTGTCTCCGCGCAAACTGAAAATCGGAACCATGTTGACCGACAACGGAAAGAACATGGTGTCTGCTCTGCGTCAAGGAAGGTTGTGCCATGCGCCATGCATGGCTCACGTGTTCAATCTGGTTGTCAAGCGGTTCCTAAAATCCACCATCCCACTGCAAGACATCCTTAAAATGTCACGTAAACTTTGCATGCATTTCAGCCATTCCTACACCGCAAAGCACACCCTCCTTGAGTTGCAGCGGCAGAACGGAATTCCACAGCATCGCCTGATCTGCGACGTTGCAACAAGGTGGAATTCAACCATACATATGTTAGACCGCCTTTACGAACAGAGAAAGGCCATCACCGATTTCCTGATGTTACAAGCGGATAAAGGTACTCCCCTGTGTAACTTAGATGTCAGCCATTGGCAGCTCATGCGTGACACCTGCAGCTTGCTCAGGCCCTTTGAGGAGGCCACGCTATTCGTGAGTCGGCAGGACTATGGGATGAACGACGTCATTCCTCTGTTGCACGTCCTGGAACAAATGCTGTTAACAATGGCTGGTCAGGGTGCGGTAGACGTGGCGCACAGATCTCAACGCCACATGACCCCTGTGGGGGCAGGACAGGAAGAAGAGGAGGAGGTAGAGGAGGACATTGGTGCTCAGGAATTATTGAGTGAAATGGGTGGTTTTTCCACTCAGCGGACAGGAGTGGAGGAGCAGGAGCATCTGGTAGAGGAGGAGGAGGAGACAGAGGACCCAGACGCACCGTGGCAGTATGCTGTGGAGATGGAGGCAGGGAGTCCCTCGCATTCCTTGGCACAAATGGCCCATAGCATGCTCGGTTGCTTGCGTAGCGACAGCCGAATAATAACCATCAGACAGAGGGATGACTTTTGGCTGTCCACCTTGTTGGACCCTCGCTACCATTCAAAAATGGTGGCCTTTTTCACACCTGCTGAGAGGGAGGCCAAAATAAAGTACTATAAAAACCACCTATGTAGTCATGCAGTATATAGCCCTATCGGCCACTTTCTGGCATCCAGTTGCTGTAGCCCCCATCACCACACTGTGCCACGGGCCCCTGTACCGCCTTCTCATACTGCTGCCAGATCCATCCTCTGCCATGTGCGTCTTTGTCGTCTGCTCACGCTGCTGGGTTCCAGTTTTAAACCTAGGCCTGTGTATGGCTTCTGAATACTGCTGCCTCCACCGCCACCCTGCGCCATGTGCCTCTGTCGTCTGCTCACGCTGCTGACGGCTTCCGCTTTTTAACCTAGGCCTGTGTATGGCTTCCGAATACTGCTGCCTCCACCGCCACCCTGCGCCATGTGCCTCTGTCGTCTGCTCACGCTGCTGACGGCTTCCGCTTTTTAAACTAGTCCTGTGTATGTCTTCCGAATACTGCTGCCTCCACCGCCACCCTGCGCCACTTTCAGGTCTCCTTACACTGTTGGTGGGTTCCATTTTGTGATAGGGTGCTGTATGGCCTTCCATTGCTGCTGCCTCTACCGCCACCCTGCGCCATGTGCCTCTGTCGTCTGCTCACGCTGCTGACGGCTTCCGCTTTTTAACCGAGGCCTGTGTTTGGCTTCCGAATACTGCTGCATCCACCGCCACCCTGCGCCATGTGTCTCTGTCGTCTGCTCACGCTGCTGACGGCTTCCGCTTTTTAACCTAGGCCTGTGTATGGCTTCCGAATACTGCTGCCTCCACCGCCACCCTGCGCCATGTGCCTCTGTCGTCTGCTCACGCTGCTGACGGCTTCCGCTTTTTAAACTAGTCCTGTGTATGTCTTCCGAATACTGCTGCCTCCACCGCCACCCTGCGCCATGTGCCACTTTCAGGTCTCCTTACACTGTTGGTGGGTTCCATTTTGTGATAGGGTGCTGTATGGCCTTCCATTGCTGCTGCCTCCACCGCCACCCTGCGCCATGTGCCTCTGTCGTCTGCTCACGCTGCTGACGGCTTCCGCTTTTTAACCGAGGCCTGTGTTTGGCTTCCGAATACTGCTGCATCCACCGCCACCCTGCGCCATGTGTCTCTGTCGTCTGCTCACGCTGCTGACGGCTTCCGCTTTTTAACCTAGGCCTGTGTATGGCTTCCGAATACTGCTGCCTCCACCGCCACCCTGCGCCATGTGCCTCTGTCGTCTGCTCACGCTGCTGACGGCTTCCGCTTTTTAAACTAGTCCTGTGTATGTCTTCCGAATACTGCTGCCCCCACCGCCACCCTGCGCCATGTGCCACTTTCAGGTCTCCTTACACTGTTGGTGGGTTTCATTTTGTGATAGGGTGCTGTATGGCCTTCCATTGCTGCTGCCTCTACCGCCACCCTGCGCCATGTGCCTCTGTCGTCTGCTCACGCTGCTGACGGCTTCCGCTTTTTAACCGAGGCCTGTGTTTGGCTTCCGAATACTGCTGCATCCACCGCCACCCTGCGCCATGTGTCTCTGTCGTCTGCTCACGCTGCAGACGGCTTCCGCTTTTTAACCTAGGCCTGTGTATGGCTTCCGAATACTGCTGCCTCCACCGCCACCCTGCGCCATGTGCCTCTGTCGTCTGCTCACGCTGCTGACGGCTTCCGCTTTTTAAACTAGTCCTGTGTATGTCTTCCGAATACTGCTGCCTCCACCGCCACCCTGTGCCATGTGCCACTTTCAGGTCTCCTTACACTGTTGGTGGGTTCCATTTTGTGATAGGGTGTTGTATGGCCTTCCATTGCTGCTGCCTCCACCGCCACCCTGCGCCATGTGCCTCTGTCGTCTGCTCACGCTGCTGACGGCTTCCGCTTTTTAACCGAGGCCTGTGTTTGGCTTCCGAATACTGCTGCATCCACCGCCACCCTGCACCATGTGTCTCTGTCGTCTGCTCACGCTGCTGACGGCTTCCGCTTTTTAACCTAGGCCTGTGTATGGCTTCCGAATACTGCTGCCTCCACCGCCACCCTGCGCCATGTGCCTCTGTCGTCTGCTCACGCTGCTGACGGCTTCCGCTTTTTAAACTAGTCCTGTGTATGTCTTCCGAATACTGCTGCCTCCACCGCCACCCTGCGCCATGTGCCACTTTCAGGTCTCCTTACACTGTTGGTGGGTTCCATTTTGTGATAGGGTGCTGTATGGCCTTCCATTGCTGCTGCCTCCACCGCCACCCTGCGCCATGTGCCTCTGTCGTCTGCTCACGCTGCTGACGGCTTCCGCTTTTTAACAGAGGCCTGTGTTTGGCTTCCGAATACTGCTGCATCCACCGCCACCCTGCGCCATGTGTCTCTGTCGTCTGCTCACGCTGCTGACGGCTTCCGCTTTTTAAACTAGTCCTGTGTATGTCTTCCGAATACTGCTGCCTCCACCGCCACCCTGTGCCATGTGCCACTTTCAGGTCTCCTTACACTGTTGGTGGGTTCCATTTTGTGATAGGGTGTTGTATGGCCTTCCATTGCTGCTGCCTCCACCGCCACCCTGCGCCATGTGCCTCTGTCGTCTGCTCACGCTGCTGACGGCTTCCGCTTTTTAACCGAGGCCTGTGTTTGGCTTCCGAATACTGCTGCATCCACCGCCACCCTGCACCATGTGTCTCTGTCGTCTGCTCACGCTGCTGACGGCTTCCGCTTTTTAACCTAGGTCTGTGTATGGCTTCCGAATACTGCTGCCTCCACCGCCACCCTGCGCCATGTGCCTCTGTCGTCTGCTCACTCTGCTGACGGCTTCCGCTTTTTAAACTAGTCCTGTGTATGTCTTCCGAATACTGCTGCCTCCACCGCCACCCTGCGCCATGTGCCACTTTCAGGTCTCCTTACACTGTTGGTGGGTTCCATTTTGTGATAGGGTGCTGTATGGCCTTCCATTGCTGCTGCCTCCACCGCCACCCTGCGCCATGTGCCTCTGTCGTCTGCTCACGCTGCTGACGGCTTCCGCTTTTTAACAGAGGCCTGTGTTTGGCTTCCGAATACTGCTGCATCCACCGCCACCCTGCGCCATGTGTCTCTGTCGTCTGCTCACGCTGCTGACGGCTTCCGCTTTTTAACCTAGGCCTGTGTATGGCTTCCGAATACTGCTGCCTCCACCGCCACCCTGCACCATGTGCCTCTGTCGTCTGCTCACGCTGCTGACGGCTTCCGCTTTTTAAACTAGTCCTGTGTATGTCTTCCGAATACTGCTGCCTCCACCGCCACCCTGCGCCATGTGCCACTTTCAGGTCTCCTTACACTGTTGGTGGGTTCCATTTTGTGATAGGGTGTTGTATGGCCTTCCATTGCTGCTGCCTCCACCGCCACCCTGCGCCATGTGCCTCTGTCGTCTGCTCACGCTGCTGACGGCTTCCGCTTTTTAACCTAGGCCTGTGTATGGATTCCGAATACTGCTGCCTCCACCGCCACCCTGCGCCATGTGCCTCTGTCGTCTGCTCACGCTGCTGACGGCTTCCGCTTTTTAAACTAGTCCTGTGTATGTCTTCCGAATACTGCTGCCTCCACCGCCACCCTGCGCCATGTGCCACTTTCAGGTCTCCTTACACTGTTGGTGGGTTCCATTTTGTGATAGGGTGTTGTATGGCCTTCCATTGCTGCTGCCTCCACCGCCACCCTGCGCCATGTGCCTCTGTCGTCTGCTCACGCTGCTGACGGCTTCCGCTTTTTAACCGAGGCCTGTGTTTGGCTTCCGAATACTGCTGCATCCACCGCCACCCTGCGCCATGTGTCTCTGTCGTCTGCTCACGCTGCTGACGGCTTCCGCTTTTTAAACTAGTCCTGTGTATGTCTTCCGAATACTGCTGCCTCCACCGCCACCCTGCGCCATGTGCCACTTTCAGGTCTCCTTACACTGTTGGTGGGTTCCATTTTGTGATAGGGTGCTGTATGGCCTTCCATTGCTGCTGCCTCCACCGCCACCCTGCGCCATGTGCCTCTGTCGTCTGCTCACGCTGCTGACGGCTTCCGCTTTTTAACCGAGGCCTGTGTTTGGCTTCCGAATACTGCTGCCTCCACCGCCACCCTGCGCCATGTGCCTCTGTCGTCTGCTCACGCTGCTGACGGCTTCCGCTTTTTAACCGAGGCCTGTGTTTGGCTTCCGAATACTGCTGCATCCACCGCCACCCTGCGCCATGTGTCTCTGTCGTCTGCTCACGCTGCTGACGGCTTCCGCTTTTTAACCTAGGCCTGTGTATGGCTTCCGAATACTGCTGCCTCCACCGCCACCCTGCGCCATGTGCCTCTGTCGTCTGCTCACGCTGCTGATGGCTTCCGCTTTTTAAACTAGTCCTGTGTATGTCTTCCGAATACTGCTGCCTCCACCGCCACCCTGCGCCATGTGCCACTTTCAGGTCTCCTTACACTGTTGGTGGGTTCCATTTTGTGATAGGGTGCTGTATGGCCTTCCATTGCTGCTGCCTCCACCGCCACCCTGCGCCATGTGCCTCTGTCGTCTGCTCACGCTGCTGACGGCTTCCGCTTTTTAACCGAGGCCTGTGTTTGGCTTCCGAATACTGCTGCATCCACCGCCACCCTGCGCCATGTGTCTCTGTCGTCTGCTCACGCTGCTGACGGCTTCCGCTTTTTAACCTAGGCCTGTGTATGGCTTCCGAATACTGCTGCCTCCACCGCCACCCTGCGCCATGTGCCTCTGTCGTCTGCTCACGCTGCTGACGGCTTCCGCTTTTTAAACTAGTCCTGTGTATGTCTTCCGAATACTGCTGCCTCCACCGCCACCCTGCGCCATGTGCCACTTTCAGGTCTCCTTACACTGTTGGTGGGTTCCATTTTGTGATAGGGTGTTGTATGGCCTTCCATTGCTGCTGCCTCCACCGCCACCCTGCGCCATGTGCCTCTGTCGTCTGCTCACGCTGCTGATGGCTTCCGCTTTTTAACCTAGGCCTGTGTATGGATTCCGAATACTGCTGCCTCCACCGCCACCCTGCGCCATGTGCCTCTGTCGTCTGCTCACGCTGCTGACGGCTTCCGCTTTTTAAACTAGTCCTGTGTATGTCTTCCGAATACTGCTGCCTCCACCGACACCCTGCGCCATGTGCCACTTTCAGGTCTCCTTACACTGTTGGTGGGTTCCATTTTGTGATAGGGTGTTGTATGGCCTTCCATTGCTGCTGCCTCCACCGCCACCCTGCGCCATGTGCCTCTGTCGTCTGCTCACGCTGCTGACGGCTTCCGCTTTTTAACCTAGGCCTGTGTATGGCTTCCGAATACTGCTGCCTCCACCGCCACCCTGCGCCATGTGTCTCTGTCGTCTGCTCACGCTGCTGACGGCTTCCGCTTTTTAACCTAGGCCTGTGTATGGCTTCCGAATTCTGCTGCCTCCACCGCCACCCTGCGCCATGTGCCTCTGTCGTCTGCTCACGCTGCTGACGGCTTCCGCTTTTTAAACTAGTCCTGTGTATGTCTTCCGAATACTGCTGCCTCCACCGCCACCCTACGCCATGTGCCACTTTCAGGTCTCCTTACACTGTTGGTGGGTTCCATTTTGTGATAGGGTGCTGTATGGCCTTCCATTGCTGCTGCCTCCACCGCCACCCTGCGCCATGTGCCTCTGTCGTCTGCTCACGCTGCTGACGGCTTCCGCTTTTTAACCGAGGCCTGTGTTTGGCTTCCGAATACTGCTGCTTCCACCGCCACCCTGCGCCATGTGTCTCTGTCGTCTGCTCACGCTGCTGACGGCTTCCGCTTTTTATGTCTTCCGAATACTGCTGCCTCCACCGACACCCTGCGCCATGTGCCACTTTCAGGTCTCCTTACACTGTTGGTGGGTTCCATTTTGTGATAGGGTGTTGTATGGCCTTCCATTGCTGCTGCCTCCACCGCCACCCTGCGCCATGTGCCTCTGTCGTCTGCTCACGCTGCTGACGGCTTCTGCTTTTTAACCTAGGCCTGTGTATGGCTTCCGAATACTGCTGCCTCCACCGCCACCCTGCGCCATGTGTCTCTGTCGTCTGCTCACGCTGCTGACGGCTTCCGCTTTTTAACCTAGGCCTGTGTATGGCTTCCGAATTCTGCTGCCTCCACCGCCACCCTGCGCCATGTGCCTCTGTCGTCTGCTCACGCTGCTGACGGCTTCCGCTTTTTAAACTAGTCCTGTGTATGTCTTCCGAATACTGCTGCCTCCACCGCCACCCTACGCCATGTGCCACTTTCAGGTCTCCTTACACTGTTGGTGGGTTCCATTTTGTGATAGGGTGCTGTATGGCCTTCCATTGCTGCTGCCTCCACCGCCACCCTGCGCCATGTGCCTCTGTCGTCTGCTCACGCTGCTGACGGCTTCCGCTTTTTAACCGAGGCCTGTGTTTGGCTTCCGAATACTGCTGCTTCCACCGCCACCCTGCGCCATGTGTCTCTGTCGTCTGCTCACGCTGCTGACGGCTTCCGCTTTTTAACCTAGGCCTGTGTATGGCTTCCGAATACTGCTGCCTCCACCGCCACCCTGCGCCATGTGCCTCTGTCGTCTGCTCACGCTGCTGACGGCTTCCGCTTTTTAAACTAGTCCTGTGTATGTCTTCCGAATACTGCTGCCTCCACCGCCACCCTGCGCCATGTGCCACTTTCAGGTCTCCTTACACTGTTGGTGGGTTCCATTTTGTGATAGGGTGCTGTATGGCCTTCCATTGCTGCTGCCTCCACCGCCACCCTGCGCCATGTGCCTCTGTCGTCTGCTCACGCTGCTGACGGCTTCCGCTTTTTAACCGAGGCCTGTGTTTGGCTTCCGAATACTGCTGCATCCACCGCCACCCTGCACCATGTGTCTCTGTCGTCTGCTCACGCTGCTGACGGCTTCCGCTTTTTAACCTAGGCCTGTGTATGGCCTTCAATTGAAGCTGCTTCTGCTCCGCCACTCTGCCATTGGACTCTTGATAGTCGTCTCCCCACGCTGCTGCTGGGGGGACTTTTTAACATAGGCCTCTGTATGGCCTTCAATTTTAGCTGCTTACGCTCCGCCACTCTGCCATGGGCCCCTGTACCGCCTCCTCATGCTGCTGCCAGGCCCCTAATCTGCCATGGGCCCCCGTACCGACTCCTCATGCTGCTGCCAGGCCCGTAATCTGTCATGGGCCCCTGTACCGCCTCCTCATGCTGCTGCCAGGTCCAGAGTGTGTCATGGGTCCCTGTACGGCCTCCCATTGCTGCTGTCTCTATCGCCACACTCTGCCATGTGCCACTTTCAGGTCTCCTCACACTGCTGGTGGGTTCCATTTTGTCATAGGGTGCTGTATGGCCTCCCATTGCTGCTGCCTCCACCGCCACACTGTGGCTCCACACTCTGGTTTTGGCCCCGTGACTGCCCAAATGAGTGAAGTGTGCGGTGATTCTAAGATCGACGGCACTCATCTGCATGTCATACTGACTGACAGTATTATTTCTCTTCCCCAGCAGACTCCAAGGGCATTTAAATTAAAGGTACAGTGTTCTGCACTAATATAAAGGCTCTCTGAAGCCTAGAAACACCCTTTTTAGAAGTTAAATTTGCAGCGAATATATTCGGCACAAAGCGAATGTAATCGGCGAATTCGGCGAATCAGCCGAACCGAATTTTTGAATAATTCGCTCATCTCTATTCTTTAACATATTTTACTACCTTCAGTTTAAAAGGAATTTTATATGCTAGTCTTTTCTGGTTTATCATCCTTGTATGTAGAATGAGGAGGTGGTATTTTTCTGCAAGAAAATACAGTAATGAATGAACTGTTAGTAATGTGTCCTTCATTGTTATGAGATCACTGTAGCTGAGAAAATTACCCCCCCCCCCCCCCACGTACACAGCACAGCAGAGCGACCGCCTGCACTCACTCTTCCCACGGTGTGACGTGCTCATTCACTGAAAGACTGGCCATGCACCAGGGCCATCTTTAATATTGATTAGGCCCTGGGCAAACATTTTTTTGCCCCCACACACACTCTGAGATATACACAAAAAGAGCAGGCAGCAATTGCAATTGGTCACCAGGGGTTACAACCTAACATTACTGCTCACTGACTGTTTACTAAAAGGTTATAACACATACCATAATTTCAGCTTGCTGATTGGTTGCTAGAAGTTACAGCACATGATTACCAGAGGCTGCGGATGTACTGCAAGAGATGATCAGAGACTGTGGATGTACTATAGAAGACAACCAGAGACTGCGGACATACTACAGGAGATGACCAGAGACTGCGGACATAGTACAGGAGATCACCAGAGACTGCAGACATAGTACAGGAGATGAGCAGAGACTGCGGACATCGTACAGGAGATGACTAGAGACTGCGGATGTATTACAGGAGATGACCAAAGACTGCGGATGTATTACAGGAGATGACCAGAGACTGCGGATGTACTACAGGAGATGACCAGAGACTGCGGATGTACTACAGGAGATGACCAGAGACTGCGGATGTACTACAGGAGATGACCAGAGACTGCGGACATAGTACAGGAGATGACCAAAGACTGCGGATGTACTACAGGAGATGACCAGAGACTGCGGATGTACTACAGGAGATGACCAGAGACTGCGGATGTACTACAGGAGATGACCAGAGACTGCGGATGTACTACAGGAGATGACCAGAGACTGCGGACGTAGTACAGGAGATGACCAGAGACTGCAGACGTAGTACAGGAGATGACCAGAGACTGCAGACATAGTACAGGAGATGACCAGAGACTGCGAACATAGTACAGGAGATGATCAGAGACTGCGGACGTAGTACAGGAGATGACCAGAGACTGCGGACGTAGTACAGGAGATGACCAGAGACTGCGGACGTAATACAGGAGATGACCAGAGACTGCAGATGTACTACAGGAGATGATCAGAGACTGCGGATGTACTACAGGAGATGACCAGAGACTGTGGATGTACTACAGGAGATGACCAGAGACTGCGGATGTACTACAGGAGATGACCAGAGACTGCGGACGTAGTACAGGAGATGACCAGAGACTGCAGACGTAGTACAGGAGATGACCAGAGACTGCAGACATAGTACAGGAGATGACCAGAGACTGCAGACATAGTACAGGAGATGACCAGAGACTGCGAACATAGTACAGGAGATGATCAGAGACTGCGGACGTAGTACAGGAGATGACCAGAGACTGCGGACGTAATACAGGAGATGACCAGAGACTGCAGATGTACTACAGGAGATGATCAGAGACTGCGGAAGTAGTACAGTAGATGACCAGAGACTGCAGACATAGTACAGGAGATGATCAGAGACTGCAGATGTACTACAGGAGATGACCAGAGACTGCGGACATAGTACAGGAGATAACCAGAGACTGCGGACATAGTACAGGAGATGATCAGAGACTGCGGATATACTACATCATATAAAGTGCTATAAAGTCCCAACAGGGCCTCCCCCCCCACCCGGAATAACAAATGATCTGGCACCATACATCAAGGTAAATAAGAAAAGGACTACAACTCCCAGCATCTGCCATTTTCCGGTACCTTACAGAAGGCAGGCTAGAGGAGGCAGGGGGCGCACTACCTGCGGTCACATGCCAGGAGCAGGGAGGAGTTCCGAGGACAGGCCACACCTGCAGACTGAAGCAAGCTGAGGGTTCGGTGAGGAGACTGCCTGGTAGGATGAGCTTCGGAGAGAGTCCAGGGACAGCAAGCTGCAAGAAGGGGCTCTGATGAGGTAGGGTGAGCTTCGGAGAGTCCGGGGACAACTGCAGTGGGATGGGACAGCGCACTGCGCGAGGGGG